>NC_073695.1:129430847-129730847 GCF_029784165.1 Wyeomyia smithii
CCCCGTGAAAGAGACCACTAATAGTTTCAAATGTGTAAATTGTGGGGAAAATCACAAATCTAATTTCTTTAATTGTCCTGTAAGGTCAAAAATTATTGCTTCCAGACAACGTAGGAATTCTGAGCAACCTGTTGTTAATGTGGGTATATAAAAGACATTCAATACTGTTCAGGCATCACCAGCACTTCCAATAGCAGGTGTGTCTGTAGGTAATAATTAAAATTCAGCTAACAAATTTCAGACAAAAAATCCTGTTCAGGCAACACCAGGCTGTTCATATGCCAGTGTCCTTACAGGTAATATTTCGAATTCAAACAGTGACAAACCATTCGTGTTTGGTGCTGAAAAGTCAGCCAGTATTGATTTAGGTAGTCCAACTCCAGAAAAGATTGAATACCTACAACAATCCATGCTGCAGCTAATGTCCGTTTTGTTGAACTGTAACTCGATGTACGAGGCTGTTCAAGAAGGTATAAAATTAACAACTAATATTGTTATGAAATTGAAATTCAGCAATGATTTTAAATAATGCTGTAAATTTTTTAAATTGGAATGCTCGCTCTCTAAAAGCGAAAGAGGATGAATTTTTCAATTTTTTAACAGTCCACGATGTGCATATTGCAGTTGTGACTGAAACGCTTTTAAAACCAAATATTAAACCAAAAAAAGAACCCAAATTATATAGTTCATAGGTTTGATAGAATTGATGTTGCCGGTGGTGGAGTTGCAATAATTATCCACCGTCGAATAAAAAATCGTGTTTTACCCCATCTTGAAACCAAAGTTATCGAGAGTTTGGGAATTGAAATTGAAGCAAGTATTTGCATTTTATGTAAAGCCGCAGTGTATTTGCCTTTTCAATGCAGTGGTGAGCGAAAAAAATATTTCAAGGGAGATTTGCAAAAACTCACAAGGAATAAATCTAAATTTTTAATCATCGGTGATTTTAATGCGAAACATCGTTCTTGGAATAATGCTCAAAGCAATTCCAATGGAAAAATATTGTTTAATGATTGCTCGGCTGGATTTTATTCAGTTTATTCTTCTATTAGGAATCCATCTACAATTGATTTGGTACTAACAAATCAAAGTCATTCATGCAGTGATTTATTAACTCATGCTGACTTTGATTCTGATCATCTTCCCATAACATTTTCTATTTCTCATGAAACTATTTTAAATCCCACTAGATCTGTGTTAAATTATCACAAGACTAATTGGGATGGATATCGTTCTACGATCGAGGAAAATTTGAATGATGATATTATTTTACAAAATAGTGCTGACATTGACAGAGCATTAGAAAATTTTAGCAGCTTAATACTCAATGCCCGGAATTTATCAGTTCCTAAGGCTCGAGTGAAATTTAATGCACCAATTATTGACAGTGAACTTCAACTTCTTATACGTTTGAAGAACATACGGAGACGTCAATACCAAAGATCTCGTGATCCTGCTTTGAAAATAATTTTTCAAGAATTACAAAAGGAAATTAAACATAGATTCACTCTCTTGCGAAATGAGAATTTCCCGCACGATACTCTCAGGTCCCGAGGGAGACAACCCAATATGCCAGTCCGTAATATCTTGGCCCAGCAGCGGAACATGTGCTAACCTATGACAATGAAAACCATCATACAGTAAACCAGTACTTTTAATGCAAAATATTATTGCCTTAAGTTACATTTAGTTTCAGCTCGTAGTCGGCAGTGAGGATAAAAAATTTGCTTTTAGTTATTAAGATACTTTAGAAAGTAAGCTACCAGATATAATTGGCGCCGTAAAACATTAAATTGTATTTGTGCCGTGTCAAATAAATTATAGATGAACAAAAAAAAATGAGAATTTCATGAGAGAAATTGAACAACTAAAACCTTATTCAAAACCTTTCTGGAAACTTTCGAAGGTTCTTAAGAAACCTTCGAAGCCCATTCCAGTCCTTAAGAATGGTGATTGCATTTTTCTAACTAATGAACAAAAATCTCAAAAACTTGCTCAGCAGTTTGAGAGTGTATCCAATTTGAACGTAGTAAGTCCTATTGAAAATGAAGTAAACCAAAAGTATGATCAGATCACCACCCAAGAATTTTTTTCCGAAGAGGTATTGGAAACAAACTTGAATGAGGTGCGAACTATTCTCAAAAAATTCAAAAACATGAAAGCACCAGGAGATGATGGAATTTTCTATATCCTCATCAAAAGACTTCCCGAAAACTCTTTAAATTTCTTGGTAAAAATTTTTAACAGATGCTTTGCACTAGCACATTTTCCTATGAAATGGAAAAATGCCAAAGTCACTCCAATTTTAAAACCCTAAAAGAATCCAACTGAGGCATCAAGTAATCGACCAATTAGTTTACTTTCCTCTATTAGCAAACTTTTTGAAAGAATAATTCTTAATAGAATGATAACACATATTAATGAGAACTCAATTTTTGCAAATGAACAGTTTGGTTTTCGCCATGGGCATTCCACTACTCATCAGTTACTTAGAGTAACAAATATGATTCAAACTATTAAATCTGAAGGCTATTCGACTGGAGCCGCTCTTCTAGACATAGAAAAGGCATTCGACAGTGTTTGGCATAAAGGTTTAATAGCTAAAATGGCAAATTTCAGTTTTCCGCTTTACCTCACAAAAATGATACAAAGTTATTTAACTGACCGCACTCTTCAGGTTAACTATCTAAATGGTAAATCAAATAGATTGCCTGTTAGAGCAGGTGTGCCTCAGGGGAGTATCTTGGGCCCAATCTTATATAACATTTTTACTTCTGATCTTCCTGATTTACCACCAGGTTGTGAAAAATCTCTGTTTTGTGACGATACAAGCATTTCCGCAAAAGGAAAAAGCCTTCGTGTTATATGCAGTCTGCTACAAAAAAGTTTAGATATATTTTCTTCATACTTGCAGAAATGGAAGATTTCCCCTAATGCTTCAAAAACACAGTTAATTATTTTTCCTCATAAGCCAAGAGTTTCATTTCTCAAACCCACCAATAACCACGTTATTAATACGAACGGTGGGGTCTTAAATAGGTCTGATCAAGTTAAATACTTAGGGCTAATTCATCATAAGAATCTTACTTTCAAGGAGCACATTGAAAATATCCAGTCAAAGTGCAATAAGTATATCAAATGTTTATATCCTCTTATCAACAGGAATTCTAGACTTTGTTTCAAGAATAAACTGTTAATTTACAAAAAAAAATTTAGGCCAGCAATGTTATATGCAGTTCCCATCTGGACAAGCTGTTGTGCAACCAGGAAGAAGACACTTCAAAGGATTCAGAATAAACTTTTGAAAATGATTTTAAAGCGTCCTCTCTGGTTTAGCACGAATGAGCTACATAGGCTCACTAATGTAGAAACATTAGAAAATATGTCAAGCCAAATTATCAACAAATTCCGACAAAAATCGTTGCAATCCTCAATTGCAACGATTAGCTTACTTTATAGTCAGTAAGACAGTTTTAAGTTTATTTTAAGTTTCGTTTTATTCCTTTTTTTTTCTCTTGACAAGTAGGTTTAATAATTTTCCTACAATTACAATAACTTAACTGCGGAAGCTAATAACATTAAATAATATAGAAAAAAGCGTACAAATATATATATATATATATATATATATATATATATATATATATATATATATATATATATATATATATATATATATATATATATATATATATATATATATATATAAGTTAAAGACGGAACATCCTCAACACCAGTTGTCACTGAATCTAAGCGACCAGAAACCAAGCCACGCGCAAACAACCAGACAGCACAGTCAGCAGGATTGGAGCCCGGAGCCAACAAAGTATTCAACGTGGAACTCGGGTTGACGTCGCCAAGTGCTGCATCGTCGTTAGGTCTTAGGTCAGCAGATTTTAGGACAGCAGGTAGGGCAGTCAGGCCTCTGTAAGAAAGTCTTTAATCAGTCTCAAGTGAAGTGTGACCGAGTACGGTCAAATAAAAGTTTTTTAAAAACTAAACTAAACCAAATGATCTTTTAAGTGGCGCAGTCGGCGCGGATTGTGATTCGATTTAGAAACCGCAGTTAGTGCATCCACGAGGGAATATCGTGAGATTCGCGTTTTTAATCACAATCAAAATCCGCTAACCTAAATAAGTTCCCCGCGAACGAATATCGTGGACCAAACATAGAAAATCGTAAGTACTTTAGTCTATATTAACACTAATAGGACGAATAATAGCTTTCTGGAAAAAAATAAAAGCATTATTTCGATCCGACACAAAATAAACACTACTAATTCAGAGAGACAAGCCCGCACCCGTCGTAAGCGAGTCTCTGAATATCACAAAAAGCAATCAAACTAACATAAAAAATACAAGCAAATAAATAAAAATATAGTGAACCAATAATTTTAAATAACCTAGTGAAGTTTAGTTTATTGAGAAGCGAATATCAATTATCATTCTCAAAAAGTGCTAAAATAATTTTAAATCTTCGAATAATCTTATCAAAACGTATAATATTAAACAAAATGGCTCAATACGACGGCAACAGAGACCTCATCGCTGCCGAGAATGAAATGCTAAAAGCTCAAATAACAGAGCAAACCATGCAGCTACAACAACTTTTGTTGCAGCTTAGTGAAAAAGAAGAACAGATCTCCGATCTGCAACTTCACACTAGAGAACACCCTAGAGATCCGAGCGAGAGTTCTACTTCTCGTATCGATCTGATTTTAAAGTCGATGCAAACACCACAGATACTCAGAGACATTCCTTGCTTCACAGGTGATGTTGTGAAACTAAATAGTTTTATTAAAGCAATCGACAATATTATACCGGCGTTCAGACAAGTGGAGAATACACCCACTTATGATGTCTGGATGCAAGCAGTTCGTGGAAAAATAACTGGAGATGCCGATGCAGTTTTGGAACTGTATGGCACCGAAATAAACTGGGAGGAGATTAAAAGCACTCTCATCACACATTTTGGCGATAAGAGAGATGAATCATCTCTCACAAAAGATCTTCTAAAAATAAAACAAGTTGGCACTGCTGAAGAATTATACGGAAATATATCTTACTATTTATCCTTATTAATTAACCTTCTCAATTTAAACGAGCAAAACCCGGATGTTAGAAAAGCTAAGAAAACGTTCTATCAAGAGTTAGGGTTGAAAGTTTTTCTGGGAGAACTGATGGATCCTCCAGGCCACATAATTCGGGCACAATCGCCGAAAAATCTAAAAGACGCATTAAGAATCTGTCTAGATGAAAATAATATTACGTACGGGAGGAATACACACCGTCCACCACCTATACCAATAAAACCCCCTCAAAACAAGTACCCACTTTTACCACCAAAACCATTTGTGCAACCAATGCCATTCCCAAAATTTCCACAACAACCCTACCAACAAAAACCCCCTCACCAATTATATCAGCCGAGATACCAACAACCACCATACCAACAAAAATTCCTACAACAACCAAAATTCCCACAACAGAGATTTCCACAACAACCAAAATTCCCCCAACAGCCATACCAACAGAAATTCCAAAATCCATACCAATCAAATTTTCCGCAACAACAAAATCCTTACCAACCGAAACCCTACTTCCAAAACTACCAGTTTAGGCAGCAACCCACAAACGCTCAAAATGTTTTCGCCCCAAGGCCGGCTTTCCAGCCAAAACCCGTGCCAATGGAAATCGATCAATCTATAAGATCGAGAGGAATCAATTACATGAATAGACCCAATTTCCATATAGAACACGAACCATTCGATTATAACAATTATCCACAGTACCCTTTTGATAACAATTACTATTACTACCCCGAACAATATTTCGAAAACGATCTCGCAGTACAGCCAACAGAATACGTTCAAGTTGATCAGACAAACGAGACACATGAGTCAACAGCAGAAAACGAGGAACGCGAGACGCAAGAAAATGACCAACAAAACGTCGACGACTTAAATTTTCAACTGGCGGACGGATCAGCGGGAACGACATAAATAATTTCATCCCATATATTACATTGAAAACGAACAAAGGCGATTTAAATCTCTTAATTGACTCAGGAAGTAATCGAAATTACCTATCTGAAAAACATGTTAATTTAGAAAATTGTAGACACACCACTCCCACTACGGTGAGAAATGTCAGAGGTTCACACATAATCAATAGGTTTGTAGAATTTAACCCTTTCCCAAAAATACCTAACACCACTAAGCAAACATTTCTGATTTTTGACTTCCATCCGTTCTTCGACGGGCTCATAGGGTATGAATCACTTAAGAACCTAAAAGCAGACATAATCACCTCGAGCAACAAATTGAAATTTCCCTACGGTACAATAGAAATGAAGCGCAAGTACCCCGACGTTAAGTCAGTGTACCTAAATGCACATGAGACAAAATTTATAAATCTCCCAACTAATGTAACCGGAGATTTTTACGTCGAGAATAATGTTAGTATCACTTCAGATGTTTTTATCCTCTCCGGACTATACACAGCCGAGAATGGATACGTTAAAGCATTAATTTCAAATTATTCGAACGAATCGTGCAAAATAAATTTAAATTCTGGTATGCTTGAACCAGAAATAAATAATTTCGAAATTGGAACACCCGACATGTCCATGCATGGTTTACCCTTGAATAATAAATTGAGAGAGCAACTCAGAATTGACCATCTGAATGCTGAAGAAAAATCAAAACTTCTAAAAATCATATCACAGCACGAAGAAATATTTTTCATGGAAGGCAATAAACTTTCATTTACCAATGCTATAAAGCATTCAATTAAAACAAAAGATGACTTGCCAATACATACGAAGTCATATCGCTACCCTTTCTGCCATAGAGAGGAGGTTAAACGTCAAATTACCAAACTTTTAGAACAAGGGATTATTCGACATTCGAGTAGCCCTTGGACATCACCCGTATGGATAGTACCCAAGAAATTGGATGCTTCCGGCAAGCGGAAATGGCGGTTAGTAATCGACTACCGTAAACTGAATGAGAAAACGATTGACGATCGTTATCCCATTCCGAATATTACAGACATCCTAGACAAGTTAGGACGCTGTATGTACTTCACCACTCTAGATCTTGCATCTGGATTTCACCAGGTTGAAGTAGACGAAAGAGACATTCAGAAAACAGCCTTTAGTGTGGAAAACGGACACTATGAATTTCTAAGAATGCCTTTCGGTTTAAAAAATGCTCCTTCAACGTTTCAACGTGTGATGGACAACGTTCTTCGGGAGCATATTGGTGTCAGCTGCCTAGTATACATGGATGACATCATTGTTTTTTCAACAAGTTTGACAGAGCACATGGATAATTTGTCAAAAATATTTGCTACATTACAAAAGCACAACCTCAAAGTGCAACTAGATAAAAGCGAATTTTTACAAAGAGAAGTCGCTTTCTTAGGTCATATCGTGACTCAAGATGGAGTAAAACCCAACCCAGATAAAATCCAAATTATACAACAATGGCCTCTTCCTTCAAATGAAAAGGAGCTACGCGGGTTTTTAGGAATACTGGGATACTACCGCAAATTTATCAGAGATTTTGCTAAAATTGCAAAACCTCTTACAAATGCGTTGAGAAAAGGCGAAGAGATTTCCCACTCGAAAGAATTCATCGACGCTTTTGAAAGATGCAAACGTATTCTTACTAGTAGCAATATTCTCCAATACCCCGATTTTGATAAAACATTTATTTTAACTACGGACGCTTCTAATTTTGCTATTGGCGCCGTACTCTCTCAAGGGCAGATAGGAAACGATAAACCCATAGCCTTTGCTTCAAGGACTCTTAACAAATCAGAAGAAAAGTATTCTGCAATAGAGAAAGAGTTACTTGCAGTAGTATGGGCGTGCAAATACTTCCGACCTTACCTTTACGGAAGGAAGTTTATCCTTTATACAGACCATAAACCTCTAACGTATGGTCTTAATTTAAAAGACACTAATAACAGGTTAGTTCATTGGCGTCTTTCATTAAGTGAATTCGATTACGAGATTCGTTACCGACCAGGCAAGCAAAATGTTGTTGCTGACAGCCTTTCACGAGTCAGAAACGAACTCAATGTTCATGAAAATTCATCATCCGATGATGCAACTGTGCATTCCGCGGACACAGATGATTCAGAATTTATTAGTTGCACCGAACACCCTTTAAATGTATTCAGCAACCAAATTGTTCTAAAAATTGGACCGGACGAACCGGATAATTACGAACAGATTTTTCCGAGAGTATACCGAAGAACAATCACCAGACTTGTTTTCGGTGTACCTATAATTTTTCGCATTTTCAAAGAATACATGGACCTAAAACGGACCAATTGTATTTTTTGTCCTGAACAGTTAATGGGTATAATTCAAACTACCTATAAAAATCATTTCAATAGAGCGAAAACTTTCAAAATATTTATCACACAAAAAATGTTGATCGATCTCCGAACGCCCGAGGAGCAAAATCTGATTATTGAACAAATGCACGACCGTTCACACAGAGGTGTCTGGGAGAACCACCAGCAAATCTCAAGAAGATTCTACTTTCCAAAGCTAAAAACAACGATCCAAAAGTACATAAAATTATGCGCAACATGTCAGCAGAACAAGTACGATAGACACCCGTACAAAATAGCATTAGGTTCAACACCAAACCCAAATAGACCCCTAGACATAGTTCACATAGATATCTTCATTGCCGAAAAGGTAACATTTTTATCAGCCTTAGATAAATTCTCAAGATTCGGTACATTAATACACATCAAATCACGAAACATTTCAGATATAAGAAAAGGTTTCACCAAATTTTTCAAAATCTTTGGAACACCCCGTCAAATAGTGTGCGATAATGAACCAGCCCTACGGTCGATAGAAATAAGAGGACTTCTCCATGACCTAAATGTCGAAATTTTCTTTACGCCTCCAAACCATAGCCAAAGTAACGGAACAGTCGAGAGATTTCACTCTACTATAGCAGAAATCTTCCGCTGTATCCAAGCAAACTATGAAGGAATGAGCATCAAGGAAATTTTCAACATAGCATGCACACAGTACAATAATAGCATACACTCTATGATAAAAATGAAACCCAGAGAAGCCTTTTTTGGCCTTAAAGACGAAGAAGAGAGACCGCTCGACATTGACCTTATCCTTCAAAATCGAAACAAAGTCTACGATGAAGTCATTTTGGCTCATGACAAATCGAAAAAACAAAATCTAGAGTACCATAACAAAACCAGAGAACAAGCACCAGATCTCGCAGCAAACCAAACTGTATACAAACAGGTGCAAGGTATCAAGAAGAAAACCAAAGCTAAATACGTACCAGTTACAGTTACAGAAAATAACGGTCGAACATTTATAGACGACTCTGGCAAAGAAACACACAAGGATAATGTCAAGCGTGTCTAACCTCTGCCTGATACTCTATAACTATAATTAAAACAATACTAACACTATTTCTTTTTTAGGAACAAATACAACGTGAAAAAAAATAAAAAAAAAAATGGAACCACCCACGGACACTTCTTGATTTCTATCATAACCTTTTACCATCTCATTCTAGGAACAAATATTAAGCGGAGAAAAATGGAACCATCCTTTCGGACGCTTTTGATTTCCATCATAGCACTCACCACCTCCATCCTACCATCCTTTCATACACATCCCACCATTCAAATACACGACATTACTAACAACGCAGGAGCGTTGATTCTTCAAAGGGGGGAAGGAAGAATAATTGACGGACACGATAGACTATTGCATGTGATAGATTTTGCCCAATTCGAAATATCCTTGACAATAATTGAAAACATTGTAAACAAAATTAAAAACACACCAACCGATTTTTCAGAAATTATTCAACTCAAGCTTAAAGAAATCAAATTTATTTTCGATACGTTGATCAGCAAACCAAGTAGAGATAGACGAGCAATAGATTTTTTAGGAAGCACTATCAAATTTATAACAGGCAACTTAGACTCAGAAGACTTAAAGATAATCAATTCAAACTTAGACGAACTTAGAAAAAACGGCAATGTTTTAGTGAAACAAAATAATAAGCAAATCAAAATCAATTCAAAATTTGAGAATAGATTAAACCTTATAAATAACCAGATCAGAGAGCACCAAAATATTTTGAATAAAATAGCCGAACAGGAAAATGTACTTATATCTGAAAATCAAAAATTCATACTTGTATTGCAATTAGACTCATTTTTAGAAAATTTAAAATCAATAGAATATGCCGTTATGCTAGCGAAAGTGAACATTATAAACAATTTAATCTTAACACCTAGAGAGCTAGAAACTATCATTCAGGAAATCTCAAAGCAGGGCTTAGAAATCAAACACGTAGACGAAGCAAGCAGCTATCTAACGACAACAGTACTCCGCCGAAGATCATCACTCATCATATGCGTCAACATCCCCAGGCTCACCCAAACCATTTACAGAAGAACTACCATCGAACCCCTGCCACGGTTGAACCACACCGTTCAGATACATAACAAGGAAGTATTCATCAACTCAGAGCGAATCTTTGCCATCGCATCGCCATGCCGAGAAAACAACAAAGTTACAATTTGCGAAAGAAAACAGTTAATAGAGATCAGTAACAATCCTTGCGAAGCACCACTCTTAAGAGGACAACAAGGACAATGCAAGATGATAGAAAAACCTCCAGCAACCGAAACGAGAATGATAGGACCAGGAACATTGTTGGTGATAGCCGTTCACCAAGACGTAGTCATCAACGGTACCTGCGTCAACACTCGAACTCTTACAGGAATCCACCTAGTAACATTTCAAAATTGCTCACTATACGTAAATCACGAGCTATTTGAAAATTATGAACTTTGGTTTGATCACCCAACAATAATTCCAATACAACCAACAGAAATCAGAACATTACACACAGAACAACACGTTAACATTTCGGAGTTGCATGAACTCCATTTGAAAAACAGACAGCAGCTGGAAACAATGAAATTCCATTACAAAGCTGGATCAATAATTATCAGCACCATCAGCATGTCAGCACTTTTAGCTTTCGTAACCATAAAATATCGGCTCATAGCGAGGACAAGGAATTGCTCGAGACGACCAATACTTAAGGGGGGACGAGTTAAAGACGGAACATCCTCAACACCAGTTGTCACTGAATCTAAGCGACCAGAAACCAAGCCACGCGCAAACAACCAGACAGCACAGTCAGCAGGATTGGAGCCCGGAGCCAACAAAGTATTCAACGTGGAACTCGGGTTGACGTCGCCAAGTGCTGCATCGTCGTTAGGTCTTAGGTCAGCAGATTTTAGGACAGCAGGTAGGGCAGTCAGGCCTCTGTAAGAAAGTCTTTAATCAGTCTCAAGTGAAGTGTGACCGAGTACGGTCAAATAAAAGTTTTTTAAAAACTAAACTAAACCAAATGATCTTTTAAGTTATATATATTTTTTTTTTCTTGTTTCAGGTGGAGGGGAAATTTGCATCCAAACCCCTGAGGTGACCAACCTCAGGGAGTGTGGGGTTGGTTTGAATCAGTGACCGGACCCACTAAAACCCCTCCAGTCTCCAGCCCATAATACTCCCCGGGACCACCGCTAGGTATTGCTTCGGGGAGCGGCTTTTGTGCTCTGTGCACCCTCTTGGTTCTATAGATCTCTTTGCTAACTTAGCTAACTAACCTGGAGACTGGCCGTTAGCTAACACTGGCGTGTCGGTGGTCAACCTGTCGCCTGTTTTGCAATTCTAAAACTATTTGAGAGGCGGCTGTACAAACCGCCCTCCAAATGTTTGGGTCTTTACACATCCTCCGAACTAGGTTGTCCGGAGTGGTGTCTGGCCCGCTCACTACCATCATGTCGCTCCGCGCATGCACAAAACGAGGGCACACGAAGAAGACATGCTCAGCAGTTTCTTCCGCATCCGCGCACTCGGGACACATGGGGGACCCCGCATGCCCGAATCTGTGTAGATACTGCCTGAAGCAACCATGACCTGACAGAATCTGTGTCAAGTGGAAGTTAACTTCTCCATGGCGCCTCCCGACCCATCCGGATACGTCCGGAATAAGTCGATGCGTCCATCTACCCTTTACGGAATTGGACCATTCCTGCTGCCATCTGATCATCGAGAATGACCTTCTGGTGCCTCGTATACCCCTTGTGTCACGTTGGTCGAAGCATTCTACGTCCTCCTTAATGGCTATGCTGATAGGCATCATGCCGGACAGAACGCAGATTGCGTCGTATGACACTGTACGGTAAGCGCTCACAACCCTCAGGCACATGAGCCTGTAGGTTCTTTCCAGTTTTCGACGATGACTGTTGGTACCTAACGCTTTGGACCACGCTGGCCCACCATACCTAAGTATGGACGAAACCACGCTGGCAAGAAGTTCACGCTTGCTGCCATATACCGCTGAGCTATTGGACATCATTCGAGATAGTCCTGCAGCGGCCGTTGAAGCCCTCTTACAGGCATAGTCGACGTGACTCTTAAATGTGAGCTTATCGTCAACCATAACCCCCAAGAGCTTCAAGGAACGCCTTGAGGTAATGGTGCAGTCACCGACTCTGACCACCTCCTGTTGCTTTAATTTGCGGTTGTTCACAACCGTAACCTCCGTTTTATGGTGCGCTAACTCCAGTTTCCTAGAGTGCATCCAGTCTTCGACCTTGCGTATGCAGTGCGCGGCCGTCAACTCGACCTCTTCGATCGACTCGCCGTAGACCTCTAGCGTGATGTCGTCTGCGAAACCGACGATCACAACCCCTACAGGGAACTTTAGTTTCAACACCCCGTCATACATGACATTCCACAACACCGGGCCCAGGATGGAACCTTGCGGTACCCCTGCGGTGATTGGGACGCACTTCTGACCCTCCTCCGTGTTGTAAACTAGTACCCGATTCTGGAAATAATTTTCCAAAATCTTGTACAACGACATCGGTACGTGGATGCTCCTAAGCGCGAGCGCTATGGAGTCCCAACTGGCGCTATTGAATGCATTCTTCACGTCAAGCGTGACGATTGCGCAATAGCGAATGCCCCAACTCTTACGCTGGAGTGCTACCTCTGCCGTCTTGGTGACAGAGAGAATAGCATCCAGCGTGGATCTACCTTTCCGGAAGCCGAACTGGTTACTTGCCAGACCGTTTACACCCTCTGTGTACTTCACCAGTCTGTTGAGGATAATCCTCTCAAGCACCTTGCCCGTAGTGTCCAGCAGACAGATAGGTCTATACATATATATATATATATATATATATATATATATATATATATATATATATATATATATATATATATATATATATATATATATATATATATATATATATATATATATATATATATATATATATATATATATATATATATATATATATATATATATATATATATATATATATATATATATATATTTTTTTTTTTTTTTTTTTTTTTTTTTTGTTTCAGGTGAAGGGGAAATTTGCATCCAAACCCCTGAGGTGACCAACCTCAGGGAGTGTGGGGTTGGTTTGAATCAGTGACCGGACCCACTATAACCCCTTCAGTCTCCAGCCCATAATACTCCCCGGGACCACCGCTAGGTATTGCTTCGGGGAGCGGCTTTTGTGCTCTGTGCACCCTCTTGGTTCTTTAGGTCTTTTTGCTAACTTAGCTAACTAACCTGGAGACTGGCCGTTAGCTAACACTGGCGTGTCGGTGGTCAACCTGTCGCCTGTTTTGCAATTCTAAAACTATTTGAGAGGCGGCTGTACAAACCGCCCTCCAAATGTTTGGGTCTTTACACATCCTCCGAACTAGGTTGTCCGGAGTGGTGTCTGGCCCGCTCACTACCATCATGTCGCTCCGCGCATGCACAAAACGAGGGCACACGAAGAAGACATGCTCAGCAGTCTCTTCCGCATCCGCGCACTCGGGACACATGGGGGACCCCGCATGCCCGAATCTGTGTAGATACTGCCTAAAGCAACCATGGCCTGACAGAATCTGTGTCAGATGGAAGTTCACTTCTCCATGGCGCCTCCCGACCCATCCGGATACATCCGGAATAAGTCGATGCGTCCATCTACCCTTCGCGGAATTGGACCACTCCTGCTGCCATCTGATCATCGAGAATGATCTTCTGGTACCTCGTATGCCCCTTGTGTCACGTTGATCGAAGCATTCTACGTCCTCCTTAATGGCTATGCTGATAGGCAACATGCCGGACAGGACGCAGATTGCGTCGTATGACACAGTTCGATACGCGCTCGCAACCCTCAGGCACATGAGCCTGTAGGTACTTTCCAACTTACTCCGATGTTTACTAGTACCTAGTGCTTTGGACCACACTGGCCCGCCATATCTCAGTATGGACGAAGTCACGCTAGCTAGAAGTTTCCGCTTGCTGCCGTACACTGCTGAGCTATTGGACATCATGCGAGATAATGCTGCAATAGCCATTGAAGCCTTCTTGCAGGCATATTCGACATGGCTCCCGAAGGCGAGCTTGTCATCGATCATCACCCCCAGCAGCTTCAGGGAGCGCTTAGAGGCGATGGTGCAATTCCCGACACTGATCAACGCCTGTTGCTTCGACTTGCGGTTATTGACAACTGAAATCTCCGTCTTATGATGCGCCAGCTCCAGTTTTTTGGAGCGCATCCAGTCCTCGACGACGCTTATAGAGTGCGAAGCCGTCAACTCAACCTCCTCCTATATATAAGAGCGTTGAAATGTCACCATTTGTGACAGAACACACAATATCAATTCTGAATAGATATTTTAGTACATAAATAAATCATTACAAACCCCCCCCCCCTATTAAAAAAAATAAGACAAAACCAATTATTATGATAACGTTTGTGTTTTTGGACTTGGCTTTTGAGGAAATAAAATTAATTTTGATTTAGACGCATTGACCTTGTCAAATAAATGTTGTTTGAACAAAAAAAAAACACTACAGGCACAATATCGCCAAGTGTAAACGAAGTTGTTTCGAGTGTTGTTGAATATATCTAAACATATAAAAATGCAGCTCTGTCTGTCTTTCTATCTATTCCATATTGGCTTGGAAACTACTGAACCGATCGGCGTGAAATTTTGTATATAGGGGTTTTAGGGGCCGAGAAAGGTGACTAAGATAGTTCGAGACCTCTCCCTCTTCTGGAAGGGAAAGAGGCTTTACAAATGAAACACAAATTCATGCACATCTCGAAAACTAACCAAGCAAATGGAACCAAATTCGGCAGGTGAATGTTTTTAGAGGTAACAAAAATATCAATAATGGTTTGACACCCCTCCCTCTACTAAAATGGAGGGGTTACATACAAATGAAACACAAATTTCTGCACATCTCAAGACCTAACCAAGTAAATGGAACCAAATTTGGCAGGTTGATGTTAAGTGAGGGAGGGGTTCCAAACAAATGAAACAAAAATTTCTGCACATCTCGAGAACAAACCAAACACATGGATTCAAATTAGGCAGGTGAATATGTTTAGGGGTAACAAAGATGTCTATAATGTTCCGACACCCCTCCTTCTTCTGAAAGGAGGGGTTCCACACAAATTTCTGCGCATCTCGAGAAATAATCAACCAAATGAAACCAAATTTGATATGTTGAGGTTTTTAAGAGCAAGAAAAATTTTCGACTCCAGACGCCATTGTTAAATTTAAGACGGAAACTTCCGGTTTCTATCCGGAAAATGTCTCCAAATATCATTTTAAAATCCAAGATGGCGACTTCCGGTTTCTGAAAAACAGCGGGATATGACCAAATACCACCCAATATGGGTATTTCCGAAATCGTGATGATGCACTGAAACCACAAATCGACCTCAGATTTTGAGTTGTAGAATGGCGACACTTGGTGACTGGAAAACTGTCGAAAATCACCCAAAAACAACGAAATATGGGTGTTTCTTTAACCAGAATGATGCTCAGAGGCCAGGAATTGTCTCAAAATGCCATTTTGAAATCCAAGATGGCGACTTCCGGCTTCTGAAAAACAGCGGCAAATGACCAAATATGGGTATTTCCGGAATTGTTATGATGCACTGAAGCCACAAACCGACCTCAGACAACATTTTAAATTATAAGAGGGCGACTTCCGGTGACTGGAAAAAAAACGAAAATAACCAAACACCACCTAATATGGGTGTTTCTTTAACCAGAATGACGCTCAGAGGCCAGAAATTGTCTCTAAATATCATTTCGAATTCAAGATAGCGACTTCTGGTTTCTGAAAAACAGCGAGAATACCAAATACCACCCAATATGGGAATTTCCGAAATCGTGATGATGCACTGAAACCACAAATCGACCTTAGACAACATTTTGAGTTTGAAAATGGCGACTTTTGGTGACTGAAAAACTGCCGAAAATGACCCAAAAACAACCAAATATGGGTGTTTCTTTAACCAGAATGATGCTCAGAGGCCAGAAATTCTCTACAAATGCCATTTTTAAATCCAAGATGGCGTCTTCCTGGTGCTGGAAAATAGCGGCTAATGACCAAATACCACCCAATATGAGTGTTTCTTTAACCAGAATGACGCTCAGAGGCCGGTAATTGTCTCCAAATGCCATTTTGAAATCCAATATGGCGACTTCCGGTTCTCAAACAACAGTGGCAAATGACCAAATAACACTCATTATGGGTATTTCCGGGATTTTTATGATGCACTAAAACCACAAATCGACCTCAGACAACATTATGAGTTGTAAGATTACGATGTCCGGTGAATGGGAAACTGCCGAAAATGACCAAATAGCACCCAACATGGGTGTTTCTTCAACCAGAATGACGCTCAGAGGCCAGAAATTGTCTCCAAATACCATTTTGAAATTCAAGATGGCGACTTCCGCTTTCTGACAAAACAGCCAGAAATGGCCGATTTCCATCCAATATAAGATGCTTCGATACCAGAATGATGCACGGGAGCTAGAATCGACCACAGACACCATTTTGAATTCTAAGATGGTGACTTCCGGTTTCTGGAAAACAGCCGAAAATGACTAAATAACACCTATTATGGGTGTTTCTTAAATCATAATGACGCTCAGGAGCCAAAAATTGTCTCCAAATGCCATTTTAAAATCCAGGATGGTGACTTCCGGTTTCTGGAAAATAGCCTAAAGTGACCAAATACCACCAAATATGAGTGTTTTTTTTTTTTAACCAGAATGATGCATGGAGCTAAAAATTGACCTCAGACACCATTTTGAATTGTAAGATGGTAACTTCTGGGAAACAGCCGAATACTACTACATATGAATATTTCCGTAATCGAAATAATGTATAGAAGCCAAGCATTGACATCATCTTGATTTCGAAGATGACCACTTTCAGTTTCTGAAAAGCAACGAAAATAACTGAATACCACCCAATATGAGTATTTCCGGAATAGAGATAATGTACTAAAGGCAAAAGTCGAGGATGTTGTCATTCCGATAAATCCAATAATTTCAAACGATATAAACAAGTCGCAAGAGATCAATGAATTTGGAATGTTGAAAATTATTAAACTAAACACAAAAATAGGCGGGACGAAGTTTGCCGGGTCAGTTAGTTTCTAATAAAATGGAGGGGAGGCTGAAAATAAAAATACGTAAATCACGTAGAAATTGCTAAGATAAATGAGGTCACCAACTTTAAAAATAGTATAAAACAATTTTGTGAAAAGAAATTTTTTTTTCTGTACGGCATAGAAATTTAGTAACTTAATTCGGGTTTCGGCTCTATTATCGTCAGGTTTTACCAATTATCGTCCGGGAGGTTAATGTCATAGAGATCTAATATTTTGCAGAGAGGTACTCTGCATTATGAAGAACCACCATGCAAGAGATTAACGATCTTGGACATCATTTACCCCCCTGACGATAAAAGGGATAACCTGAAGATAATACAGCCTTTTATCGACAAGCCTTGGTGCTACATTCCGATTCGGAACTCGACCTTCTGTTTATTTATACACAGTCTTCACAGCCAACTGTTTAGTTTGCAGGACAATTGCGGGGCTAGCGCTACAAACCTACTGACACTATTCCCCATTCATTCCCCAGTCGAGACTTGAACTCACGACGACTGGCTTGTTAGGCCAGCGTCGTACCTCGAGACCGTCTGGGAGAATAGAGCCGATACCCTACTTAAAATTCCAAACTATATTTTTTTCTGGAACAAGCAAGTCAAAGCAAACTCCCTCCTCCCTGCTCTAATATTCGGACAAAATATCCATGTCAGGTGGAACCCTAATGACAACTTTTTACAATAAAATTATAAACCTCAGGTCATATTTTTGTACCTTTTCTCCATGAGTTTAAAATTTGAAATGAAAAATTATTTAGAATAACAGCAGTATCATAACTAAGGAAGGCTTGAACTGCAAAAAATTGAGAAGTGTAAGTTTTTAAGTTTTTAAATACATATATTATAATTCTCAGGTGTTTGGTGTAGCTGTATTTAACATGTAGTGATACACTTTACCTTATTAACAATAATTCTTTGACAGTAAATGTAGTATTTTAATTATAAAGCAATGCTTAATGGATCAACAAACTTTTTTTGAATTTATTTTTTGATTAAGTATCATGATTTTTAGCGCAAAAAAGAACCTACGTTAAGAAATACGATTTGAACTGGAATTCTTCGACTTTAATTATGCATGGTTCACTTAGTCACGAGTGGCACCAATAATGGTGAGAATATACATGAAAATGTTAATAATATCTAGGTAAAGGTTCAGAGCAGCAAAAATGTACTCTTCTGGGCTGATACTGTACTTATGTTCGCCTCCCATCATGAGCTGAGTGTCGTAGACCAAATAAATACTGAACAAAAGAGCACCAAGACTGGCATAAACAATTGTGATAGTTTTTCCCGGGAAGAAAATGGCAATAATCCCAAATAGCATCAGAATAATAACGGCTACAAACAACACTCCACCCATAACAGTAAAGTCCCATTTGGTTTGAAATGCAAACAATGTCAATCCTAAACACACCGCCGCCGTAATACCAACCGCTAGCAGCACCTGGAAAAATCACTTAAATTACAAGGTTCTTATGGATATTGCAATACCTCTTACCTCTTGCGAGCTGAATTTAGCTGTTGTAACGCCAAGAAGAAAAGATTGAGCGAACGTAAATAGCGCCAAGAATATAAAATTCATTGGAGCCTTGCGACGTACGCTGCCGCAACATGCCATGGATATAAAAGTTACAATCATAACACCCAAAGCAATCCAGAACATTTCTGGATGCTGTTGAACCCATAGTTTTGTAGGGCGGTGATACATGAACAGTACTATAAAGCCAAGAGTTATGGCAAGCTGCGTCTGTGAATATCCAAGCGATATAGATATGTAATTAGTCATATAAGCAGAGATTATTTCATACAATACCGTTAGGATAGAGTACACTTTACGGATAAATCCTCTCCTGATTGATTGATCGGTGAAATCAAAACCCTTTGCATTTTGGTCCTCAGGGTCATATGCGCCATAATTTCCTGAAACCATGGTAGGTTGGCCTGGATCATGGGGTGGATATGGCTGATACCCCGGCTGGGGAATAAAACCTGTTAAGGAATTTAAAAACTTTCAATTCTGTTGTGATTACTGTATAACGGGTGACAACCAGAATTTTGGAAATTTTTTTCTGCTGTTTTTGTGTTTTAACCAACTAGTTGTTAACTGATATGATTTCTTGCAATATGTAACTAACAGAAGTTAAGTACAAAAAACTAACTTTTAAGTACTTTACGAACTATTTTCATTTTTGTCATATGACTTACAGGGTGACAAAAAAGTCCGGTCACACAGGAAAATCTCAATATTTCAAAGAATAAGAAGAAAATCTGAATCTGGCTTTCATAGCTTTATTCAGTAACTCATAAAGATACTTCACAGACGATATCTCGGAATTACACCACCTTTCTCTGATCGAACCAGCTTCAGACGTCTCGGAAAGTCGTCGCAAGCGGCGCGCACGTGATCCATCGGCATCTCGTCCCAGATTTTCGTGATAACTCGCTTGAATTGCTCCAAATTTGTTATTTTATAGTCGTTCAGCTTCGACATCATGTATCCCCACACGAAATAATCCAGTGGATTAAGATCCGGAGACGACGGAGGCCATTCATTCTTCGAAATGAAATCGGTCAAGTTTTCCTCACACCACGCCTGAACAACCTTTGCGGTGTGGGATGGGGCGCCATCTTGCTGGAAGCAGTAGTAATCGTCTTCAAACAATCGTTTAGCTTGAGGCAGAACATTTTTATTCAAAACCGTGTCCAGGTAGTACACTGCGTTGATTTTGACCCCTTTATCGATATAAATAAGAGGCAGTTTACCTCTCTTTCAAATGGCTCCCCAAACCATCACTGACGTCTTATTTTGGAACCGGGAAACGCTCAGCTTGTCCGCAGGAGCTTGCTGGAGGCTCACACTCCAAACTCGATCATTTTGTCGATTGACTGTTTGCTCCAAAACGAACAGCTTCTCGTCCGAAAAAATAATCTCGTCATCTGCGCGCCAACCGAGCAACTCCCGCGACCGTTGGTACCTCTTGTCCTTTGTAGCTTTGGTAACCCCATGAACCACCTGTTTTTTGTACGGTGTAAAATTTAAGGTTCCTGGCCAGCTTCTGTGCAGATTGGGCGGGATTCCGGTGAATCCGGTCTCGTATAATCTTTTTCAGCCTTGGAGTTCTCACAGACCTTGGTCGTCCAGATCGTGCCTTGTCCTCGGTGCCTCCGGTCTCTAGGCACCGATTTATGGTCCGGTACACAAATTTCCGGTTGATTCCGAGCGGTTTTAGGTGTTTTAATATGTGTCTGGGTTTGTACCCTTCATATATTCAGCGATAACAGCTGCTCTTAGCTCTGCCATGGCTCACAACTCAATGTAAACAAACTGCACAGAAACGAAACTCTGCCACTTTGGGCAGCAAAGTTAACCCTTTCATTTGACATATAGATGGCACCAGAGAGATGCAACGTGTAGGCTACAGACGACCCCAAAAAAGTGTTTTTTGTCACCGTGTACATTTTAAGTTTAGTAAAGCGGGCAATGTATGTAGTTTGCAAGAATGCGAAAAGAAACGGGAATAGAAGGTGTGACTTAAGACTTATAAAAAAATTTCCCTCGTCTAGAAGAGACCACTCTCTCAGTTACAAAAATGAACTCCCACAGGGCAATATGTGCAGTTCATCGTGGCGTGCTGGGATACGGGAACACAATAGTAGAGGGTGATTTAATTTTGGTTTAGGGTGAGTTATACCTTTCTCAGTAGTTCAATTGGCCAAAACACCTTGCCGGAGACTACGGAGATTGCGGGTTCGTGTCCCGTCTAGACGAGGGACATTTTTTCTAAGCCTAAAGTCACACCTTCTATTCCTGTTCCTTTTCGCATTCTCGCAAAATACATACATTGCCGCTTGACTAACTTTTAAGTAACTTTTTCATAAAATATTCTGCAACTCTGTACGCAATGAAGATAAGAATTTTTATTTGTTCAGCAAAGTTGCATATTTTTGCACGTTCTAAAACATTGCCGAATTAACTATTCCTCTGTCTCCCTACAAATAAAATATGATATATCTTTGCAAGGAAAAATCTGGGAAATGTATGGCCTTTGGCAAAAATGTGTGTTCCGAGTGCCCCAACAATTCTTCGGAACAACATTCTCGTGTAAAATGCAAGAAACAAAAGTAAAGTTCAAAAAACTAAATTTTAAGTAAGTTCCATATAATGTACTTTATAACTTTGTACCGAACGAAAAGAGGATTTTCATTTGTTCAACCAAGTCTCATATTTTTGAATTTTCTACAACTTTCCCCAATAAAAAAAAATCCTCTATCTCTTAGAACAAAAAAGTTAGTTTTTTTATTTTTAGTATAGTAAACTTTTCATACTTTTTGACAATTTGCGATTATGCGGGTCATTCATACAAACAGTTGTTCCGAAGACACTATTACGCTAGAAATAAGGTGAAAGGCACTATGGTATTAAGTTCCACTTTTTGCCTTATTGTACCACCGCCACGTGGTCCAATATGGCAATAAGGCCACGTGGTCTATTCAATCGTCGAATGCCGAAAAACACTTTTTCTCCATAATAGGTACAGAAAACATTTTTGCCACCTATTAAACTTTCACATACTGATGATTGATGATTTCTGATCATACTTTCATTATTATACATGTGTGACGTCACACCCTGCGAAGAACCCAATTCTCCGTCACGAGCCTTATAATTAAAGTTTAATTTTGTTCCTAGGAGGGCATAGCCTTCTGCTATGCTTTAGTCAGGCGAAACATTTGGTTCCCTTGACAGAGGACCGCGAACGGCTCTGTCAACACTCTATGTATCAACATATTATGCCATAGGTGGCAAAGAACTTCGCGCAGCCTTCTGCTGTGCCACAGGCAAACAAACTCGACCAAAATAAACAAGTTTTGTGTTGTAAACAAAACGCCGCCTGTACTTTAGCAGTACTAGATTAGGTTAAGAAATAAGTAAGGTAAACAGAGAGTGGAGAAAGTCTCTCTCTCTGAGTTACCGGTAGGGTATATTCAAGTAGTGATGTACGAAAATAAAGTCAGTTAGTCCACGTTAATCTGTGTGTATTAATTCCGCGCCAATTGCGCGTACAGGGTTTTCCGGAGAAAGTCCTGGTAGGTTATATCCAGGATATAGGTATACCTACACATGTGGTGACAGCAAAGAAAAACAAACGCCGGTTCTGACTTAGTGGATATAAAGACCAAGTGGACTTAAAATTCAATTAGAAAATCGTGAGGGTAGCAGTAAACTAAGTGAAAGCGCAACTATTTTGTCGCTGAAGTGCTGCGCATTGCGCGTTTTGTATTTTCATCATCCAGAACTGAACTAGAAAATCGTGAAGATAGGAGTACACACATTTGGTGACAGGCGGTTCAGGAAAAGAACCCTGCAAGGACATTCGTGGTTAACGCATTTGGTGACAAGCGGTCGTCCCACGCCGGGAACTGATTTTAATAAGTATCAAGTGAGCATTTTCTGTGTTTTGAACGGTTTGTTGAATGCGCATACGGTTTTCGGTTTTGTCGGTGAACAATTACAGTGTTTTGCAAGTAATTAATTCTAACTCCATCTTTCAATAAGTGTTAAAAGAACGGAAAAAACTAAAAGTGACCTATTGTGTTTTTTTATGTCTTAAGTGAAGAAGACCAAAGATAAAAAACGGAACCAAATCTCGCAATTAGCCAGTTAATGATAACGGCCGGGGGAAAAAAAGAAACACATGCATTAAGTGACTTATTAACACCTCTACGGCCTCTACATATTGGAACAGCCAGACATATTGGAATAGCCAGACAACTGTGAATTGTCGTATTAAGAAGGTGCCGAAGTTACGTAGTGGAAATTGAAGTAGAGATGTCCACGACAATGGCCGGCCCTATACCAAGGATATTCGGGTGAGAAGCACACAGTAAGAAAAATTTATGTTTAAATATTGCAGCTGAAATTTGACGGAAGAGTATTTTTTTTTGTATCGTTCGACGCAGTAAAATTTGTGAATTAACATCTATTGATTTTTTTTTTAAACTGATAGAACAAAAAGTTACCAAATATAAAACCATTTAGGAGCTATTGACTATAGAAGAGAACGACGGAGAGATACACATTAGGAGACATAAATGACCTTGGAGACTACATTAGGCGAACTACAATCGTAACAAATCTTCAGTGGTTCGTGATAATAACGATTTGCAGGTTATCACATCTACTTGGGTCGAGAGGCCAATTTGTATAAACAATCAATTCGCGCCGCTGCTGCGCGGTTGATTTTATTTCTCAAACGGCAAGCAATAAAACTCTCGGCACGACAAGTGCACGCAAGCGATTTTCGTTCATTTGCCCAACAAAATAATTAAAGTGGCAGTGCGGGAAGCAAACGGGCGGTAACACCGCTAGCAAATCGAATTTAAGAACGCAAACAGATACTCGCAGAGTTACGCACATGGGACTCACCTTAATTATTCTAAGAGAGAATTTTAGCACACGGGTGGCTACGTTATCGTTAGCAAATATAAAGGGGTAAAGTCGCATTTCATTAATGTCCAATAAAGAGCGTGAGAGCGGTAACTACGAATTGCGCGCTCACACGTTGCATACAAAAGTTAGTCAGTTGTACTAATTGTCGGGTACGCTGTCTCTGTTTATGGATTTTGCAGTGTTATTGCGATCAGCTGTGCCAGCCACGGCCAAGGTCGTATTTTGTAAGCATCTATTTTAATGGCCAATGGTAAGAACGTTTTGCTACCATACATGGCTTACCAGTAGCGGTGAATTGCTAAGAGGGTAAAAAAAATGGATACATCTATAAGCGCAACGCGCGCAGCGATGGTGACATATCCACCGGAAGAGTAAATAGTAACCGACGGCAGAGATATATAATGTTGGAAGTTTACGTTAAAATATTATTTCATGAATAAGGAATGGCACCTTACGCCATCTAATGTAAACATTTACAATCTTTGATTAATTTAATTACACTAAATAGAAATGGTTTTTTTTTAAATATCCATTTAATTATTATGAAAACCTAAAGTTATTTATTTAATTAATAAAGATAAACGTTGAACCGTTGACACTAAATGGTTCGAAACTTGGTGTCCAGATTTTTTGATGGCGCGACGAAGAAATTAGAGTCGGTCACGCTACGTTATCACATCTGGTCAACAGAATCGTTAGTGATACCTAGGAAAAAGAGGAAGAAGGCTACATAAGCCTTTTATAGTCTTACAGTATTTATTCCGCAGTACCTTTTATTGTTTTTTAAGAAATATATATAAAATTTTATATTAATAATGGAGTACACGTTTCCAAAAGCAGTGCATCCCAGAATTTGATGGATCGCTAGACGGACTAGAAGCGTTCGTTTATCATATCGAGCATTTTGCTCGGGAGATACCAGAAGGAGTATCACACGCTCCACTGGTTTATATTATTCTGTTGAAGCTAAAAGGCAGAGCTGCTGCCGCAATACATAGAATTTACGCAAATGCTTGGCCACATGCTAAGCAGAATTTATTAAAGGAATTTGGGGATATTATACGCATCGAGGCAGTTATAAATCAAGTAGAAACATTGAAATAGGAAGCGAATGAGACCTTTCCTGATTATAAAAAGAGGATATTGAAAATTAAGGAGCAAATCGACTCCTACGAAACTAATTGTACGAAGTCATGCATGATAGTTAGTCTTCGATTACATTTTATGGCGGGTTTGTGTGACACCGCATTGAAAGGAGCTGCTCAAGGTAAACGAGCATTGAAGTTAGAAGAGCTGCTAGACGACTTAGAGGATTACTACCATGAGCGTAATCATATCTCGGAAATAGAAAATAGAATTCAGGGCCTAGAATTGGTCGAAAGACAGCGCGATGCACTTAGACAATTTAATAATAGCAGAAATATTTTTACAATTAATCACAAAGACGCTGATTATAGCAACAGCCGTCTTGGAAGAAATGAAGATTATAATTACAAAAATAGAGATAGAATAATTTACAAGCAAAACAATTATAACAATATATGTGGATCTAGCGACGGTAATCGATACAAATACAATTATCGCACAGCGCGATCATACCGACGGAGCCAAGGGAACTACGCCCATGGTTGGAAATATAATTATTATGGTCAAAATGGACCAACTGATAGGAGGTACAGGAATTCGTATACCCGGATGCCTCAGAAAATGCTTATGGTAGCCAACATTAATGAAAGAAGTAGTAATTTGCAAAAAGAAGGTATTTTGGATCCTGTTGCACAGGAATATTTTAACGAGGATTTAGCAGAAATTTGCGAAGATGTTGACTGGCGGAGATGTACCGATGAGCCCAGCAATATAGAAATAGCCGATTGGAGGACCGCATGCAATCACATAAGAGACAACAGTGCTTGTGTGGCTAAGCGAGTATATTACGATGTCAGAGGGCACTTAATGTTACCCCTACTGGCTAAGCAGAATGTCAAATTTACGTTGAACCTGATCTTAGATACAGGTGCATGTGCGAATATAATTAATGCACGCATTGTGAAATTTTTGAATGTACCGGTAAATACACAGGACGTAACCACTTTTGGAGGTATCGGCCAAGACATTGTGCGTACCTCAGGTACAATTATGTTGGATTTAATAGTCGGAGACTTTTTGATCCCGACGCAATTTCATATATTAGAAAATTTGCCAAGCGACGGATTAATCAGCGCAGAATTCTCAAAGAAGCATACGCTTCAAATAGGAAATAATTTTGATTACATAGTGTTCAAAAAACACGGAAACAGAAGTCCGGACGACTTGAGTCCGTGGAGTATGCCCAAAGACGAAGTCCTTAGTCAACATGTTTATGTGGCAGCCAGAAATAGAGTTATGGTGCAGAACGAGTTGCGAGATACTAGCAACACAGCCCGCAATGAGGCTGACGTAGACAAAAACGAAATAAATAGAGAGCACCAAACATATCGAAATGAAGAGCCGAAGAACAATTTTCTTGACTCGAAGAATACTATAATGCCCGAGTTGGACCTGGACTCGAGGCTTGACTATGACCTGTTGGAGCACAAGCTGACACCAGAGTCAAAAGGTATTGCAAGAATTGAAAAACTACGGCAAGTGTTAAATTTGGCGCACTTGCCTGAGAGGGAATTCAAGACAGTAAAGAATATAGTTGAAAGCTATGCAGATATTTTCTTTTTCGAAGGCGACAGGTTAACCACTACTGACGCCGCCGTACACACGATAGAAACTTCATCGGAGGTGCCTATCAATAAGCGGCAATATAGATTTCCGGAGGCCACAAAACGGCACATTAATAAGGAAATCGATGAAATGAGGGCGCAGGGTATTATTAGACCCAGCACTAGTCCCTGGAATGCACCGACGGTAATAAAAGATACAGAATTGTGGTAGACTTTAGATCATTGAACGAAGTTACCAAGCCGTTTGTATACCCAATACCTCTTATAAATGAGATATTGGATAATGTTGGAGGAGCAAAATATTTCTCCTCAATTGATTTAAAATCGGGGTTCTATCAAGTCCCGATAGACCGCCGAGATGCGGCTAAGACGGCGTTTTCCACTCCCAAAGGCCACTTCGAATTTACACGGATGCCGATGGGGTTAAAGAACAGCCCCTCAACATTCCAAAAACTTATGAATACTGTTCTCTTTGAGATAGGGGACGTGAAAGCTTTTGTCTACCTCGATGATATTATAGTTTTCGGTGACACTATCACCGACCATAATGATAACTTGCGAAAAGTATTACAAGCTTTGCGCAAACATAACTTAAAAAATAGAACCATCAAAGTGTCAGATTTTGAAAAAGGAACTGGAGTATTTGGGTCATGTCGTTAATGAAGAAGGCATAAAACCCACCAATGCAAATATTAAGGCCATTCAAAGCCTTAAGCCACCCACAAACGTAAAAGGTATAAGGTCATTTTTGGGAACAGTAAATTTTTACGGGAAGTTTATCCCCAACATCGCGGAGAGGCGCAAGCCACTGAATGATTTGTTAAAGAAAGACGCTAAATTTGTGTGGGGAAAAGAATGTCAGGAAGCATTCGAATTCCTTAGAAACGTGCTGATTACAGAACCAGTTTTAGTCCGGCCAGATTATCAAGACACTTTTGTTATTACGACAGACGCTAGCAATTATGCTATTGGAGCCGTCCTGTCGAATGAAAAATCCAGGCACCAGCCGATCGCGTTCGCGAGTCGTGCACTTGTAGGTGCAGAGACCAGATATCATATCATAGAAAAGGAACTATTGGCCATAGAATATTTCAAACATTACATTTTTGGTCAAAAGTTTATCGTTTACACGGACCACAGACCACTTATAGCGATTTGGAGGCTCAAAGAGACATCTCCAACGCTGACAAGATTGAGACTAAAGTTGCAGGGTTTGGAACGCAGCATCAGGTATAAACAAGGTAGCGAAAATATAGTCGCCGATTTTTTGTCACGTTTGTCAGATGGGACGTGTCAGGGGCAAGAAAGTTCACCCCACAGGCAGATAGCCATGATTACGCGCCAGCAGAAACGCCTGCTAGAGCAGCAGAAGAACGCTTCGGATGATTTGAACGGCACAATACAAGATTTGAGTGCCATAGACATTGCGGACATCGCTGAGGACGAGGATGAGCAACAACTCGTCAACATTTCATATGATGACTTTTCACACGCATTATCAAATGACCTGATACCAAGTGAGACGGTGGAAGTCTCGAAGAGAATATTGGACGAGAGAAATATCGAAGCTCGTCTTGTCATTTTGAACAGTCGGACGGCGTACAGAGAACTTCAGACACTGTATCAGCTGTCACAAAGACTAAAAGATTACGTCGAGGATGGTGTACTCAAATTTAAAGACAATAAAGTAGGCGGTTTCATAGTAGACGGCAGCGAAAATTCGTTAATCGATTGCCGGAAATTTTTTTCACAGTTTTTGGATAGCTTCAATAAGAGCCCCGCGACAGTAAAGGCAGCCGGGGTCATTCACCTAATATCCTTCAGAAAAATCAAGCAGCAGGAGGTTCTGCAAATGATTCAGTTCCTAGCGGGTAAGCTAGAAAAACAATTAATACTATATAATGCTAATAGCGAGCGTACAGTAATTGCGCCAGATCAAGTGGAAACAATTTTAAAGGAATTTCACGATGCACCCTTAGGAGGGCACGTAGGAGCGCGACGAATGCGCCAGAGAATTGGCACACTTTTAACGTGGGCTACGATGAAACGGGATATCGAGAACTACGTTCGGCAGTGTGATTCCTGCCAAAAGAACGAAATTGGAAGATCAAACAAGATACCGATGCAGATCACCACAACCGCATCGGTGCCATTCGAGAAGTTATACATGGATATAGTAGTGTTACCCGAGTCCGATATGGGAAACCGTTATGGTCTAGTCATGCAGGATGACTTGACGAGGAACATTATTGTCGCTCCAATGGAGAACAAAGAAAGCCAGACGGTAGCCAAGACCTTCGTAGAAAATTATATTTGTAAATTCGGTGCCCCGTTGGAACTAGTCACAGACAACGGCGCAAATTTTGTGAGCTCACTGATGAAAGAGGTGTGCAAAATTTTAAAGATCAAGAAAATTACTACTAGCCCGTATCATCCACAAGCTAACTTGGTAGAGAGATCAAACCGCGAGTTAAAAACGTATTTGAGACAATTTATTGGCGGAAAGCCGCACACATGGGACGAGTTGTTACCGTTTTTCACGTTTGAATATAATACATTAGTAAACTCGTCCACAGGGTATACGCCGTTCGAATTATTGTACGGACGGATAGCTCGAATCCCGAATTCAATCTATAAGCGGAACGGAGTGGAGAAGATGACATATGATGCATACACACATGAAATGAAGAAAATATTTTACGATTTACATGCAAACGCACAAGCCTGAAAAGAAGTAAAGAGAACCGCAAACAAATTTACGACAGATCATCTAATGATTACAAACCCATGTGGGGTGAACAAGTATTAGTGAAGGCTGTAGCGACTGGTGCAGGTCAAAAGCTTCAGAACATATGGAGAGGACCATATGAAGTAGTGGACATTCCAAGCGAAATGACCACAGTAATTAGAAACGGCAATCGTTTAGAAAAAGTTCATAATAACCGGCTTAAGCGTTATTATGACTGAATATATGAACTTAAACTATGCTTTCAAGGTTAACGGACAGAATATATTTAATGAAATACGATATTGGATGGCATGAGTTATAATAGCAAGCACCTAAAACTGTATAAAAAAGTAAGGTGGAAGTAAAATATAGGCGTGAAGAAATACGAAAAGTCGCCGAAAAATATGAATGATTTTATTGACGGGAGTCCATAAACAGAACCAAACGGAAAAAAGTATACTGAAGTAAAGGCGTGAAGAAATGCGAAAAGTCGTCGAAAAACTTGTATGATTTTATTGACGGGAATTAATAGGCAGAACCAAACGGAAGAAAGCATACTGAAGTAAAGGCGTGAAGAAATGGAATAAGTCGCCGAAAAAGATATACAGCCTTTGATGATGTTAGTCAAATGGCATGACACAGTTGAAAAAACTCAAATACGAATGAAGGCGTGAGGGACGAGGAACCCCGCCGATAAAGGTTAAATAAACAAAAAACTTGGGGAATTCAAATTACTAGAATGATCTGGATGGTCGTAATGGATAAAAAGAGTTGAAAGAATTTAGAACAGCATTTGTTTTCTTTTGTAAAATGCAAATGTTAACATGGGAAAGAAATTATAGTGAACAAAAGACCTCATGAAAACGAGGTTTGATAGCTATTGGCTTAATAGGAAAACGAAGAAGAAAATCGATGGATGCTGTATTGGAAAATTTTTTTGCTATGGAGATGACTTAAATGACGGACAACAATAGAACTAGGAAAGACATTTGAAAAGAGGGCTGAACTTTCCAGACGTAAAGACTACTGACTTTAAGGGATTCGAACTATTCTTTCATTAGTTAAGGTTGTGTGAGTGTATACATCGGAAGTAATTAACCCGGAATGGTTGAGGTGAATGCTGACTGAAAGAGTAAACAAGGGAGTAATTAACCCAGAATGAGTGAGTGTGCGAGATTTTCCTTTTATTTTCTAACCTTCTTATCTTTCAGGAATCACTAGAGCGGGCGGTCGCACCTTCGGATGGAAGGGGGAGAGGAAACATGCAGACTACTGCATACCAGGAGAAGTGTAAGTAGTGTAAGTATGACAGTATGACAGTAGCAAGAGACAAATCGAAAATTAAATAATTACAGATTCAAAAAGAGATGCAAAAAATTAAAGAATAAAGCAGATGAGAAAGTGACGGGACATTTTAAGTGCAAATAGAAGATGATATGAGGTGTTAAGAACACGCCAGTTATTAGATGAACATTGTAAATGGAGACAGAAGAAAACGATAAATATTTAATCAACGCGGTTTGTACAATGTATAGATTTATTTATGAATCAGACAGGAAATACTCGACAAAGGAAAAGAAAAGATTGAACCAATGCGGTTTGTTCGATGAAAACATGATGAAACAAAAATAGAGAGATGAAAAAATAATACATTGTGCGGAAACAGATTTATTTTATTGAAAACTGTTATTAGAAGAAGGAGGAAAATATTTGGAAAGAACGCAAAATGAAGAAAATATGTAACCAAAGCAAAGAATTGATGCTATTTTTTTAAATTGAAGAAAGTTATTTGAACTCTTTTTGATGAAAAAAAATATTTTAAAGCGGAAAGTAAAAGCCTAATACAGATAAATGGATTAATATGTGTCGAAATGATTTCAAATGTGAAAAAAAAACATCAAATATCAAAGTTAGAGAGTGCATAATGGAAAAGAAGTAAACAATGCACAATTGAATGTTATATTTGTAAAATCAGATGAATCAAATACTGAAATACTAAATCAAATCTAATACAAATGATCTACAACTTAGTAGGGGGAAAAAACCGAATTATGTCATCCGAACAAGAAGAGAAATACGGGCCTAGATTGTAAGTAGAAGCCTAGGGTAGATAATAGAATGTAGAATGTGTAGAATGAAGCCCGTACGCGAGTGAACAGTAATTTTAAACAGCAAGTGGAAAAAGTAACAAAACGACAAAAAGAATTGATGAAATAATGGCAAAAAAATTATGCACCACTTGCTAAGTAGGGCAGCTAGCATCTAAGAATTGACAACGAGACGAGTTTCCGATCCTCGAAGACGACCGAGGTGATTACAACGGATGCTGAGATGGGGCCATACCATAATGCCCAGTATGACGCGAAAAGGGAAGCAGACGGTTGTGAGGGGAGTTGAACGGCGGGTGTCTGTGGTCGAGATGGAGGTAAAGCCAAACGTTATTACCAAGAGGAGACGAGCAGTATCCAGTTTTTGATCCCTGAAGAGGTCAGATGTGCAACAGAACTCAATCAATGCGGCTCATGGTCGAGCCAGAATCGACGCTTCAGTGCGAAGACGAATACAGCAAACTACACAGCGAAGGGCGTAATAATTTGTTCCAAATATATATTACTCATTGAGAGTTATTGACTTCTACAAATGATGATTCGAGGTCAAATCCAAACAAGCAAAATGACGCTATAAAATTTTGCTCGTGTTTAATCAACTATGGTCTTTACGCACTACGCTTTGAAAATGTGCACACATGCTAGCGGGTAATTGGACACCCCGCGCAGACAGTTAAAGATGATAAACCAAGTGACTGCATTATGCAACAGAGCCAGTGGCAATCGCAAATCTTTTCGCCACACGGCGCGTAACAATACTATTAGCCAAACAAAAAATACAGCCGATCTATGTCAAAGGGACACGGCTAACCCAACATTAAAGTTCAACAACACACTCTGAACAATCGTAAAACAACCAGCTGAACTGCAGCCTTAAATTAAAGTGCAATGATAACCATTGAACTATTGCAAATAACCCGATGAAGCCTTAAAGATGAGTTCGCGAGGATGACATCACAACCAACCGATGAGAACCTCTACTGCCAGACGCACCCTCTCGTTTCAAACCCCCTGCAACTCGGCGCTTGAACACGACAGCTGAACAGCAAATATCTTCACGGCGCAGCGCATCAGGCGAGCAAGCAATTGTTAATTTTAAATAAGGAAAATGTCATGTATGATAATGTAAACTCAAAACGGTGCTACAGTTTTGAATAACAGAATTTCATTTGCCAGAGAAAAAAAACCATATTAGAAAAAACAACGGTGTATATAGTTGCATAAAAACGCGAGAATAATTGTAATAAAAAAGAGAAAAACACACCTATCGGCCGTCAGGACGGACCATGTGACCATTGTCTCTTCTAGATAATGGCCAACTAGGCGGGGTGGCAGATGTGACGTCACACCCTGCGAAGAACCCAATTCTCCGTCACGAGCCTTATAATTAAAGTCTAATTTTGTACATAGGAGGGCACAGCCTTCTGCTATGCTTTAGTCAGGCGAAACATTTGGTTCCCTTGACAGAGGACCGCGAACGGCTCTGTCAACACTCTATGTATCAACATATTATGCCATAGGTGGCAAAGAACTTCGCGCAGCCTTCTGCTGTGCCACAGGCAAACAAACTCGACCAAAATAAACAAGTTTTGTGCTGTAAACAAAACGCCGCCTGTACTTTAGCAGTACTAGATTAGGTTAAGAGATTAGTAAGGTAAACAGAGAGTGGAGAAAGTCTCTCTCTCTGAGTTACCGGTAGGGTATATTTAAGTAGTGATGTACGAAAATAAAGTCAGTTAGTCCACGTTAATCTGTGTGTATTAATTCCGCGCCAATTGCGCGTACAGGGTTTTCCGGAGAAAGTCCTGGTAGGTTATATCCAGGATATAGGTATACCTACACTCGGAAATGAATATTCTTGGTCTTTTCCCCATAACCGGAAGTTGCCACTTCGAAATAAAAAATGGCGTCAGGGGTCGATTTCTGGCAAATGAGCATCATCTCGAACACGGAAATAGCCATTTTAGGTGGTATTTGGTGATTTCTGGCATCCGAAAGCCACCATCTTGGATTTCGAAACGTGTCTAGAGTTGATTTCAGATTTCTCGGCATCATTTTGATTACAGAATTATCCGTATTCGGTGGTTTTTGGTCATTATAGGTTGTTTTCCGGAAGTCATCATATTGGGTTTCAAAATGGTCTGTGAAGTCGATTCTCGGCTATCATTTCGATTTTCAAAATGACCATACAATGTAGTATTAGGTCGTTTTCGGTAATCGTTCGTTGGGGAATCATGTTTTGAGCTCAATGTATATGCTCTTTTTGAACGGAGGTAGAAAGAACCGATCAACGTAACATCTGATTAACAATTTGTGCCGATCGGGTAGATTTGCTCTGCTCACGAGTGTGTAGTGTCATTTCTTGCTCTGCCAACTACTGTACTAGGTATTTGCTTAGCTTTTGCAGGCGACAAGAAAGAAGAAGATATTTTTGCTTTTCGCGTTCGCGTAGATGCGACAAACCTTTTTTTTTTTTTGTTAGTAGCTTAAGTATTTATGATAAATATTAGTAAATAATGAGTATGTGTGTCCAATCACAAATGGTGACTTCTCAACACTGTTAGTAATTTGTAATTTTAATTGTTAGGATTTGTTTGCTTTCGCAATTAGGACTTATCATTCGTAGGGATTTAAACCTACTTGTCAAGAAAGGAAAGTAAACTTACAACTAACTTAAATGCTAACTTATTGACTATAAAGAGAGCTTATCGTGGCAATTGATGATTGCAACGATTTTTGACGAAAATTGTTATGCGACAAACCTTTTAAAATTATTTTAACACCGTCAACGCGAAACGCTATAAAATCATTTTTTATTAGTAGCCAAGCTATGTCAACTGCATTATTTAGGCAAAGTAAAGGAAATCCTACAACACCCGAGAGCGATTTAATTCTATAAAAGATTCGTTTGAAACCACAATTGGATTTTAAATTTTTTCTCCGTCGAGAACTGAGCAGCTGGAATCAGTGCTCACTCAATCGGAGATGTATAAATTAATATTTTCTTGTTGCACCATGAAACACAGTGCTCTTTCTAGCGTTGCGTTTACAAAAGTTCGTTGTTGTGAAAATGGCTATCTCTGATGTTTTTTTCTTAAGAGCTGTATCAAATCAAGCAAAACTATGAATTGAATACATATGCAGCACGTGTTTACTGCCTACTGGTAACAAGAGCAATAGTTTACATCCACACATTTCAACGAGGAGGAGTATTCAGAAGCCTGACCGGAAATCACCATCCTGTATTTCATCTCGGTTCTGAAATGAATATTTTTGGCTGTTTTCCAGCAACCGGAAGTTGCCACTTCGAATTTAATAATAGCATCTGGGCACGATTATTGACCAATGTGCATCATAATACAAATTTATACGGTAATCAAATTAGGTGTTTAGAAGTTTACAAATAACGAATTTTAACTCCCCCCATTGCCACGCATGTGGTATAGAAAAATTCAAAGTCGTTGAAATACACCAGCTACTATCTCCAACTCCAGACCCCTAACGCCCCTCACAGAAGACCCCAACGATCTATCCATCTTGACACCAGCACATTTCCTAATAGGCGAATCATTGACCGCTCTGCCTGCTCCTGACTTCAGCGCCAGTCCGATCGGCCGCTTGAGTCACTACCAGCGCCTTCAGCAACGAGTGCAGCATTTTTTGCATCAATGGAAAACCGAATATCTACAGGAGTTGCAGAAGGAGAACAAACACATCGCACCAAACACTTCATTTCAGCCAGGAAGAATGGTGATCGTCGTTGATGACTTTTTGGCTCCTGTGAAGTGGCCGCTAGCGAGAATAGTCAGCGCAAGTCCTGGAGTGGATAGTCTTACTCGAGTCGTCGATCTTCGCACCAGCAGAGGTATCATCCGCCGACCAATTACTAAAATTTGCCTATTGCCTTACGAAACCGAAATCGAGAAGGAAAATTAATTATTTTGTATCATTTAGAATTAAGAAATGTGATCGCGATAAGGATTTTACAGTAGATAGACAGAGTGAAATTTAGGAATTTCAGGTGGCGGCTATGACAGTTTCTAATAAAAAGCGTTGCTTCAATTTGAGGAGGCTGTCAGTGAAATGCAATTATAGCACTGCCAAGTTAACTCTCGCGCTATAAATTAATAAAATATCTCACAACGTAGGGTACACAACGGCTAGAAATTAAGATACGGTCTCTTTCCCATCGAAACGCGAAACGGTTCGGAGCTTCAATAAACGTTGTTCTCATCAGTAGTTAGTTGAATTTAAATCCAGTGTGGTGCTTAACGAGAACAAAGCCGAAAACCCAGATTCTGCTCTGAACAATAACAGATTTTTGATTACTGAAAATTGAGATATTATTCACAACACTACGTTAAACAAGCAAAATCATGAATATTTGAACTCGATTTGCCTCTCAATCGAAATTCAAAGCTATGATATGTAATTGTTCTTCATTGAAATGTTTGTTAATGTTCAGAAAAGACATTTGAGGAAAAATAATAGGTATCTTATTGCTAAAAGTTGACATATTACTTTAAAAACTACGTATGTTTGAAGATGATTTTCAGCATACAGAAAAACACATAAAAATACTCTTTTTAAAATTTATATATATTATACATATAATACATGCCAAATTTTGACTTTTTGAGCCTGTAAATTATTTTTTTTTTTTCAATAAAATGTTTGTTGTTCCTTCAACATCTGCAAATATTTTCTTGCAGAAGAATTTATGTTTAAATTTGGTGCGAGTGTAGGGTATAACCTACCAGGGAATTCTTCTACTAAGTATCCCTGTACGCGCATTTGGCGCGGAATCAAACCACAAGATTAACGTGGACTAACTGACTTTATTTCCGTACATCACTACTTAAATATACCCTACCGGTAACTCAGAGAGAGAGAGAGACTTTCTCCACTCTCTGTTTACCTTACTAATCTCTTAACCTAATCTAGTACTGCTAAAGTACAGGCGGCGTTTTGTTTACAACACAAAACTTGTTTATTTTGGTCGAGTTTGTTTGCCTGTGGCACAGCAGAAGGCTGCGCGAAGTTCTTTGTCACCTATGGCATAATCTGTTGATACATAGAGTGTTGACAGAGCCGTTCGCGGTTCTCTGTCAAGGGAACCAAATGTTTCGCCTGACTAAAGCATAGCAGAAGGCTATGCCCTCCTGGGAACAAAATTAAACTTTAATTATAAGGCTCGTGACGGAGCATTGGGTTCTTCGCAGGGTGTGACGTCACATCTGCCACCCCGCCTAGTTGGCCATTATCTAGAAGAGACAATGGTCACACGGTCCGTCCTGACGGCCGATAGGTGTGTTTTTTTCTTTTTATTACAATTATTCTCGCGTTTTTATGCAACTATATACACCGTTGTTTTTTTTATAATATGTTTTTTTTCTCTGGCAAATGCAATTCTGTTATTCAAAACTGTAGCACCGTTTTGAGTTTACATTATCATACATGACATTTTCCTTATTTAAAATTAACAATTGCTTGCTCGCCTGATGCGCTGCGTCGTGAAGATATCTGCTGTTCAGCTGTCGTGTTCAAGCGCCGGGTTGCAGGGGGTTTGAATCGGGAGGGTGCGTCTGGCAGTAGAGGTTCTCATCGGTTGGTTGTGGTGTCAACTGGTTCATTCAGTTCGCTCTTTGCTGCCTCAAATTTGACGTTCAATTTATCAGTTTCACTTAAAACGCAAGAGAGTGTCACTTTCCGGTAATGGTCTGGTAGCAGTTCGACATTCCCAATAACCGATGTTAGAAGGTGACTTTTCTCGCAATAAATACCCGGTGGGTCGTGCTTCAGATATGGGAAATGCACGTGTAGGTGATAAAATGTGGGTTGATAGTGAATGTAGATTCGTAGTTGATCAGCGTTAATTCCGTAACGTGTTTTAATTGCTTCAATGCCACGTGTTTGAATATTTTTCAGCAATGGTAAATGAGTAGCGTTTAGATCCCGCAATAACTTGATACCTCGCTGGCGCACTAAAGCGAGTAGATAAAGTTGTTCCAATGTTTTACCATCCCATTCTAAATCCGGCAACAATATGAAGCCAATTTCCTCTGACGGATCCTCAAAAACTATGCGAACCTTCTCTTTCCGATGCTCTAGTATATTGTAAAGCCACTCTAAGCTAGCTGCTCCTTTTGTATATGAGGCAATGTCACGGTTTGATAATCTTGGGCAGTTTCTTCCACCAAATATTTTTTTTGGGTGGAAAATTTCACAATATGCCTCTCAGTAGCGGGATATATGATTGTCACCTTGATTTGATTTACTTCCGGATCAGCAACGCACAAAAAATTTCCGTAGGTATCATCAACAAATTCCGTCCTCAGTTGGGACGTGGATGAGGAAAAACTTCTTTCGACGGCTGCTATAACACCAGTTGCACTACTTTGCACACTTCCACTGTTCTTCCGACAAGTTCGTCGTGACGTCGTCAGAATTAGCTTTCGTCACCGTGCTCGTTTGATGACGCTTATGATTTTTCAGCTGCCCCTCAGTGAAGGCCGTCTTTTCCAACACAATGATCGCGTAATCGTCACGCGATAGGCTTACAAAATGCCCCAACAGTTAAACGCTCTTGTGTGTACTGTTATTGTTCAGGATGCGAACAGGTACGAAGTCTGCCAAATCGTAGCTACGGCTGGTTGGATTGTTCACTCCATCTTTCACCATAGACACCCGCCGTTCAACTCCCCACGCAACCGTCTGGTTTCCTTTTCGCGCTGTACTGGGCATCATGGTATGCCCCATCTCAGCAGCCATTGTATTAACCTCAGTCGTCTTCGATGATCGGGAACTCGTCTCGTTGTCAATTCTTAGATGCTAGCTGCCCTACTTAGCAAGTGGTGCATTTATTTTTTGCCATTCTTTCATCAATTTTTTTTTCGTTAATTTTTCCACTTGCTGTTTAAAACTAATTTCACACGCGTACGGGCCTAATTTTTTTTTGCTCTACGCTTCTACTTACAATCTATGCCCGTGTTTTTCTCGGTATTTGATAATAAGGTTACCGTCTTCCCCTACTGAATGTTTTACCTTTTTATATCTTCTTTGCTTTTTCTCATAACTTTTTCCCGTATATAACATAAATAACTCCCCCCTTTTTTTAATAATATAAGTCTCATATCGACTCTCTTCGTTTTCATGGAAACCTTTTTTTTTTTAAACTTGGAATATCTTCCCACCGTTAAAACTTTCTTTTCTAATAACTTTGGGTTTTCGACTGACCTCTTTTTTCCAATTATCGACTCAATTTTCAATTTTCGACTGACCTCTTTTTTTTCAATTATCGACTAAATTTTCTTGATTCATCCATATCAGGCTCAGATAATTATCCTCGAATGACTCTCTTCATTTTATCAAAACGTTTTCTTTGTTAAACATTGTCGTATGCCTTTTTCACGAACGAAGGCATCTGCAACTCTATCTTTCTCGCTCGACTTCCTTGTTTTTCGTTAAGTTTTTTTTTCTCTTTTATTTTTTTGTGTCTTTTATATACCGTCATACTTACATTTACTTACACTCCTCCTGATATGCAGTAGTCTGCATAATACCTCTCCCCCTACCCGTCGAAGGTGCGCCTACCTGTTGCTAGTGATTCCTGAAAGATAAGAAGGTTAGGAAATGAAAGGAAAATTTCGCACTTCCATTCATACTGGGTTGACTACTCCCTTGTCCGTTTACCTGATACGCATTCATCTCAATCGTTCCGTAGTCACTCCCGTTGTTTCCACTCGCCCGATCTTAACTTACAATAGATAGGTGGAATCTTTTAACGCCAGTAGTCCCCTCGTCTGGAAGGTTTAGCCTTCTTGTCCAAAGTCTCTCCTAGTTTTATTGTCGTTCGTTATTTAGGTCATCTCCGATACTTCATTATTCGGTTTTCTTCTCTCATTGGGCCATTAGCCATTTTTAATTAATCAAACCCCGTTCTCATATTCACTATATATTTTTCCCATGTTAACATTTGCATTTTACAAAACAAAACAAAAACAAACAAATGCTGTTCTAAATTCTTTTAACTCCTTACAATCGCCCTCATTGTTACTTCCCGTCCGTCTTTTATCGGCCCATTGGCCATTTTTTCCTACGTCTGCCTCGCACTAACGGGGTCATCTGTACTCTGTCAATCTATCCCATGCTAAATTCGCATTTTATGTAAAAACGTTCCCTGTGTATTATTTACTTTTGTTTTCCGTGTTCCCACAAGATAGGTCATTTTTTTTGTCTATAACCACGTCTTTCCCCAAGTAAACGTCACGCCCTTTTGACACTTGTCCATCAAAGGCTTTCCATAATTTCGGCGACTATTCATATTTCTTCACGTCATTTCATTTCAGTATACTTTTTCATACAGCTTTAGGTGCTTGCTACTATAACCTATTTTATTTCATTTTATTTTATAACATAGTTTAAGTTCGTATAATCAGTCATAATATCGTTTAAGTCGGTTATTATGAATTTTCTCTAAACGGTTTCCGTTTTTGATTACTGTGGTCATTTCACTTGGGAATTCCACTACTTCATAAGGTCCTCTCCACATATTCTGGAGCTTTTGACCTGATCCTGTCGGGACTGATTTCACTAAAACTAAATCGCCATACATGGGCTGCCATTCATTTGCCTTTCTGTCATAAACTTGCTTGCGCTTTTCTTTTGAATCCTTTAGGTTGGCCTTCGCGTTCGCGTGGAGGTCAAAAAAAATTTTTTTCATCTCTTGTGTATATGTTTCATATGTCAAATTGTCCACTCCATTCCGCTTGTAAATGGAGGTGGGAATGCGTGCTGTACGTCCATACAACAATTCGAAAGGGGTGTACTAGGGTTGTTGATATTTTATCGATATTTGATATTATCGATATTTGCTCGTCACAATATCAATATTTTTGACCGATATTGGCGCATTTGATATTATCGATATTTCGATATTGCGACTCGATATTGCTGTCCGATATTCTCGGTTGCCATCAGGGGAGTGCTACCGGCAAAATTTTGCCTACCGATAATAAATTCATCATGGCATCAAAATTAAATTTAAAATGCTTACACACAATATAAGATATTCATTGAAAGTGCACATTATACTGAAAACAAACGTTAAGCAGGGTGACACTCGAAACTCGAAATTAAATTCCCGGTTTTTTCCCGGTTCGTTCAAATATTTTTCCCGGTTATTTGTACTTCAGAGTTCTTCATTTTTTCATACAGTTAAGGGTTAAAAAAGCGTGACTGTCGATTTACATCCCATTATCGAATTACATTCTAATATAGTCACTTTTTAAGCGTGTTCAGGCTTATTATAATCCAGAGATATTGAGAAATTCGAAAAATGTGACGGACGTCATCTTTTTCAAGAGGATAACGTTTGCGGTAAAAAAAAATGGTACCCCGCCACGTCAAAAACGGACATCGTGCGGCACTTTGTAGACGCCTGGTATGCCGTTCCGGCATCTACAATATCTTGACACAATTGGACAACGATCAAAGCATCGGAAGAAAGCCCAGTTCTGGACGGCCAACGACCCTGAACGGCAAGAAGCTTCAAAGGATGCTGAAGAGGAAGACCGAGGGAGAAGTGGCTAAATCACTGCGTGCACTTGGTCGGGAGGTTGGTGCATGCGGTAAAACAGTGAAAAAGTTGTTGGAAAACATGGGCATACATGTCAGGAAGCAGCAGTCCCGCCACTGGTGCTAGTCTCGGAGCTGCAGGCAATGACGCAGCGACAGAGGTTTAAGATGGTCAAGTCGATTTCCCTGGCAAATCGCGATGTGACAGTGGTGATGGACGACGAGACCTATCTAACCCTAGATGGCAACGATTAGTAGGGCACTTTGTATTTTACCTCCCCTACGAAGAAGTGAGCACCGAGGTGAAGTATATTTCACAGACCAAGTTCCCCAAGAAGGTGCGGCTGTGGCTGACAATCAGCGGGAAAGGGATGTCAAAGTTGCTCTTCTTTTGCTCCGGGCTGGCCGTGAACGAGGAAATTTCCAGTACGAAGTGCCTGCCAGAAGTTGCGTCGTTTATCAAGAAATACCATAAGGGCGAAGACACGGTGTTCTGGCCAGATTTGGCGTCGGCCCACTACTCGAAGCGATCTTTGGATGAGATGGAGAATTTCTGGGTAAACTTGAAGCGCAAGATCTATTCCAACAGTTTTGTCGCGAAAACGGAGGAGGAATTAATAAAAAACACAGAAAAAGCTTGAAAACATGCCTGCACGCAGGTTTTCGTCCGCCATGGCGAATGTTCCGGTTAACTGCCGGAAGGCCGCTCGCAGGGGCGTAGAATTTTTAAAACTTATAAACAACGCATATAATACTCATTACCGGGGACTCCTAGGCCAAATTAAGTTTGTAGGAACCGTTTTTACCTCAACCACCGAAGATTCAATATATAAAAGAATTACACTTAAACACATTAGCTTGAAGAGCACGGGCCGTGGCATTCTTCTTTCTGGCTTCTTCATCTTGATCTGAATTCTCCTTCTTCTTTGTCTTCAACAATTCAATATATCGGCTATGTGAAACGCGAGCGTAATAGATTAACGACTTGGAATATCGATTTCGTCTTCACCACCGGCATCCTGTACTGCATCGTACACCAATCGCTGGATCAAAATCCCCTTAATAAACACGGTCAAGGACGTTTCTTGTCTAAATCAGCTATCAGATCTCTACAGGAAGTATCAAGGCGTTTTTCACTACGGCGGTAGGAAGTCAGCAATGTCTCCGTCGAATACATACCCAACAGTTGTGAGCAGCGTTGCCAGGTATCCAGATTTAGCTGGATTATCCAGATTTTTGAACATGTATCCAGGTAGACAGCTTTGATGTCCAATTATCCAGATTTTTCATGGATGATCCAGATTTTATCCAGATTTTATTTTCTCTGTTCCGCAAAAAGGTCATCACTTCAATTTTGGCGCGAAATTTTGCAATTTTGTCGCTTCAAATTTTACGTACCCCAAGACTTTTATCCGAAAAATTAACCTTTCACCCCACGAAATGACTGCCAGATTTTTTCCAGATTTTTATTTTGCCTCTTCCAGATTTAAAAAAAAAATGACCTGGCAACGCTGGTTGTGAGCAGGCTTGTAAACGGTCACCATTTACATTTGATCTCGCTTCCTTAGCGTGCGTCACAGTCGGCTTTCGCTCGTAAATGTAAAATAACCAAACCATCGCCGCTCAGCTCACAGAAAGAAAAGGATAGTCAAACGACACTCGCGTATCAAAGAGATGCACACTGTCAATCGTTTAGCGATATTATTTCGGCCTATTTCTGTCTACTTCGTTCATTTATGTTGAGAAATAATATTACAAGATCAATGATATAAATAATTTCCAGAATACACGCACTCAATGTGCGTAATTCTCATTTCTAGGAAAAATGTCAAAATACGTTTGAGGAAGACAATGTCGTGATGGCGATACTCATTTGACATATTTGTTTAAGAATGTATTCAGACAGCGAGCCTTGGTAGCGTCAGAGGAAGAAGAAGACGATTATCGCAGTGAAAAGTGGTTCTACCGTGACCATTTCGAAGCCTGGTTGTGAGTATTTTTGGTGAAATCTGTCAACTACAGTTCCCGCGAGATTATCTTCGTGAACCATTTGCTCTAGGCAAAATTCGAGCCGTTTGACTGCTACTTCCGGGGAGCTTACCCTGTTTAGGTTAGTTTCCAAGAGAAAGATGAATAAAAACAAAACTGATATAAGCACTGTGAGAAATGAGTTGAATATACTGGCAGCCGGGGTGAGATTGTGCCATCCAGCCCGTGACCTGTCAGCCATCTCTTCCGGGTCAGAAGACCAGTCTTTCTTGGTCGTTTTCGAGAAAACTTATTCAAGGAATTTTGGTGATCGCCATGAGATAGCTGACAATCTCACCCCGGCTTGTAATATTCAGTGAAATTTCCGGTTTTTTCCCGGTTCCAAACAATTCCAGGTTTTTTCCCGGTTTTCTCGGTTGGGTGGCCACCTTGGTTAAGGCTTGGTTTTCCATTGATAAATATATTTATTCGAAAATAGGTCAATAGAAATTAAAAGACGTTTACTCTATTTCAGCTATTTTAGGGCAAACCAACTAAAAAGTAGGTACCAGAATTGTTGGTATTAGAATCAATAAGTGCTAGATGGAAAATGTAAGCAGTTCGACAGAAATATGGTTGCCATATTTCTTTTTTTATTGACAGCATGTATAGAGCGAATTTCCAGAAATTCGGGTGTGGAATTTCTCGGGGCAATAACCACCACATTAAACCGATCAAATGCGATGCCTTGGTGTTACATTGGGATGGCAGAATCGGTGTTACATAAGCGATAACATGAATGTTCAGGTAGGATGCTTCAGTAACTGGCTGCTGATTAGTCAATGGATCAGTGATGATTAGGAGACGCGGCTCACGATACGTCGGTTTAATCTGATTGGAAAATGCACCTTGCGTAAAGCGATCAGCAATCGGCCCGCTGTCCTGACGGACGAGATGAAATAGCAAACACTTCGCCGGAATATGCAATACTAAAGCAGGTATTAGACGACGAAAATATTTGCTATTTTTGGTACGATTTTTATTTGCACAAAATAAAATCTGTATTAAAAAATAGCAAATATTTGCTTCGTCTAATACCTGCTTAAGGCATGAAACATGCTGAACACCAACGCGACCGATCGGGTGAGATTCTCGCCGTAGGTTAATGAACAACTCTACTCACGGCTGTTTATTAACCTTCGGCAAGAATCTCGCCCGATCGCTCACATCGGCGTTCAGCTTGTTTCAGGCCTAACTAAAATCCAAACAAAAAATATATGATGAAAAATATCGATAAAATATCGATATCGACGGGTAATATCGATTTCAATATCGATGCCGCCTTTAATATCGATAAAACGAATATCGATATTTTATTTTTAATATCGACAACCCTAGGGTGTACCCCGTTGATGAGTTTACTGAAGTATTATACTGAAACGTAAAAAATGGGAGTAATTTATCCCACGTGTGCGGTGTTCCGCCAATAAATTGCCTTAGGTAAGTTTTTAACTCCCGATTAGATCTTTCCACCAAATTTGCTTGTGGGTGGTACGGACTCGTCGTTATTTTCTTAATTTTCAAAATTTTGCACACATCTTTCATGAGTGCGCTTACAAAATTCGCACCGTTATCTGTAACTAACTCCAACGGTACGCCAAATTTGCAAATATAATTCTCTACAAAAGTCCTCGCTACCGTCTGGCTTTCTTGGTTTTCCATAGATGCGACAGTTAAATATCTAGTTAGGTCGTCCTGCATGACCAGACCATAACGATTTCCTAAGTCGAATTCGGGTAACACCACGATATCCATATATAATTTTTCAAACGGTTCTGATGCAGTCGTCGTGATCTGGATTGGGATCCTGTTCGACCTTCCAATCTTGTTTTTCTGGCAGGAATCGCACTGCCGAACATAATTTTCAATATCCCGTCTCATATTCGGCACTCAAACAGTGTACCGATCCTCTGGCGCATTCGCCGCGCTCCGACGTGTCCTCCCAAGGGCGCGCATGAAATTTTCTTTAACACAACTTCCACCTGATCCGGCGCAACTGGCGTGCGCTCGCCATCGGCGTTGTAAAGCATTATTTGTTTCTTTAGTTTTCCCCCCAAAAACTGCAATATTTGTATTATTTCTCTCTGTTTAATTTTTCTAAATGAAATCACATGCACCGCTTCGGCTTCCCTTAATGCTTCCAGGCCAGTCTCAAATTGGCTTACAAGTTGATCAAAAAACTTTCGACAATCTATTAACGAGTTGTCGCTGCCGTTCAATATGATCCCGGCCGTATTCTCATTTTTCAATATCAGTGCGTCACCTGTCGTGTAATCTTTCAACCCGTGTGGTAGGTCGTATAACGTCTTGAGTTCTCTGTACGCGGTCCGGCTATTCAAAATCACGAACCGTGTTCCAATATCTTTTTGATCAACAATTTTTTTCGAGACTACCACCGTCTCGCTGGGAATTCGGTCCCGAGTTACTTCTTGCAGAAAGTCGTCATACGAAACACTGACGAGTCGCTGCTCCTCCCCGCCATTTGTGACGTCCGCTACTTCAATGGCATTAAAATCCTGTATAGTGTCATTTAGTTTGTCCTGTGCGTCTTGTTGCTGCTCTTGCAGGCGCTTCTGCCGACGCGTAATCATGGCTATCTGCCTGTGGGGTGCACTTTCTTGCCCCTGACACGTCCCATCGGACAGTCGTGATAAAAAGTCGGCGACTATGTTCTCACTCCCTTGTTTATACCTGATGCTGCACTCCAAACCCTGCAGCTTCAGTCTTAACCTTGTCAGCGTTGGAGACGTCTCTTTGAGTCTCCAAATCGCTATTAGTGGCCTATGGTCCGTATATACAATGAACCTCTGCCCAAAAATGTAATGTTTGAAGTATTCCACGGCCCATACAATCGCCAGCAGCTCTTTTTCTATAATATGGTATCGCGTCTCTGCACCTACAAGTGCACGACTCGCGAATGCAATCGGCCGGTGCATGGATTTTTCGTTCGACAGGACGGCCCCAATAACGTAATTGCTAGCGTCTGTTGTAATAACAGAAGTGTCTTGATAATCTGGCCGGACTAAAACTGGCTCTGTAATCAGCGCGTTTCTAAGGAATTCGAACGCTTCCTGACATTCTTTTCCCCACACAAATTTAGCGTCTTTCTTCAATAAATCATTCAGCGGCTTGCGCTTCTCCGCGATGTTGGGGATAAACTTCCCGTAAAAATTTACTGTTCCCAAAAATGACCTTATACCTTTCACGTTTGTGGGTGGCTCAAGGCTTTGAATAGCCTTAATATTTGCATTGGTGGGTTTTATGCCTTCTTCATTAACGACATGACCCAAATACTCCAGTTCCTTTTTCAAAAACTGACACTTAGACGGTTCTATTTTTAAGTTATGTTTACGTTAAGCTTGTAATACCTTCCGCAAGTTATCATTATGGTCGGTGATAGTGTCACCGAAAACTATAATATCATCGAGGTAGACAAATGCTTTCACATCCCCTATCTTAAAAAGAACAGTATTCATAAGCTTTTGGAATGTTGAGGGGCTGTTCTTCAACCCCATCGGCATTCGTGTAAATTCGAAGTGGCCTTTGGGAGTGGAAAACGCCGTTTTAGCCGCATCTCGGCGGTCGATCGGGACTTGATAGAACCCCGATTTTAAATCAATTGAGGAGAAATATTTTGCTCCTCCAACATTATCCAATATCTCATTTATAAGAGGTATTGGGTATACAAACGGCTTGGTAACTTCGTTCAATGATCTAAAGTCTACCACAATTCTGTATCTTTTATTACCATCAGCATCCGGTTTCTTTGGTACACATAACACCGGTGCATTCCAGGGACTAGTGCTGGGTCTAATAATACCCTGCGCCCTCATTTCATCGATTTCTTTATTAATGTGCCGTTTCGTGGCCTCCGGAAATCTATATTGCCGCTTATTGATAGGCACCTCCGATGAAGTTTCTATCGTGTGTACGGCGGCGTCAGTAGTAGTTAACCTGTCGCCTTCGAAAAAGAAAATATCTGCATAGCTTTCAACCATATTCTTCACTGTCCTGAATTCTCTATCAGGCAAGTGCGCCAAATTCAGCACTTGCCGTAGTTTTTCAATTCATGCATTTCCTTTTGACTCTGGTGTCAGCTTGTGCTCCAACAGGTCATAGTCAAGTCTCGAGTCTAGGTCTAACTCGGGCATTATAGTATTCTTCGAGTCAAGAAAATTGTTCTTCGGCTCTTCATCCCGATATGTTTGGTGCTCTCTATTTATTTCGTTTTTGTCTACGTCAGCCTCATTGCGGGCTGTGTTGCTAGTATCTCGCAACTCGTTCTGCACCATAACTCTATTTCTGGCTGCCACATAAACATGTCGACTAAGGACTTCCTCTTTGGGCATACTCCACGGACTCAAGTCGTCCGGACTTCTGTTTCCGTGTTTTTTGAACACTATATAATCAAAATTATTTCCTATTTGAAGCGTATGTTTCTTTAAGAATTCTGCTCCGATTAATCCGTCGCTTGGCAAATTTTCTAATATATGAAATTGCGTCGTGATCAAAAAGTCTCCGACTATTAAATCCCACGTAATTGTACCTGAGGTTCGCACAATGTTTCGGCCGATTCCTCCAAAAGTGGTTACATCCTGTGTATTTACCGATACATTCAAAAGGTTTACAATGCGTGCATTAATTATATTCGCACATGCACCTGTATCTAAGATTAGGTTCAACGTAAATTTGACATTCTGCCTAGCCAGTAGGGTTAACATTAAGTACCCTCTGACATCGTAATATACTCGCTTAGCCACACAAGTACTGTTGTCTCTTATGTGATTGCATGCGGTCCTCCAATCGGCTATTTCTATGTTGCTGGGCTCATCGGTACATCTCCGCCAGTCAACATCTTCGCAAATTTCTGCTAAATCCTCGTTAAAATACTCCTGTGCAACAGGATCCAAAATACCTTCTTTTTGAAAATTACTACTTCTTTCATTAATGTTGGCTACCATAAGCATTTTCTGAGGCATCCGGGTATACGAATTCCTGTACCTCCTATCAATTGGTCGATTTTGACCATAATAATTATATTTCCAACCATGGGCGTAGTCCCCTTGGCTCCGCCGGTATGAACGCGCTTTGCGATAATTGTATTTGTATCGATTACCGTCGCTAGATCCACATATATTTTTATAATGGTTTTGCTTGTAAATTATTCTATCTCTATTTTTGCAATTATAATATTTATTTCTTCCAAGACGACTGTTGCTATACTCAGCGTCTGTGTAACTTATTGTGAAAATATTTCTGTTACTGTCATATTCTCTAAGCGCATCGCCATTCTAGACCCTGTATTCTTTTTTCTATTTCCGAGATATGATTACGCTCATGATAGTAATCCTCTAAGTCATCTAGCAGCTCTTCTAACTTCAATGCTCGTTTACCTTGAGCAGCTTCTTTCAATGCCGTGTCACACAAACCCGCCATAAAATGTAATCGAAGACTAACTATCATGCATGACTTCGTACAATTAGTTTCGTAGGAGTCGAATTGCTCCTTAATTTTCAATGTCCTCTTTTTATAATTAGGAAAGGTCTCATTCGCTTCCTGTTTCAATGTTTCTACTTGATTTATAACTGCCTCGATGCGTATATTATCCCCAAATTCCTTCAATAAATTCTGCTTAACCTGTGGCCAAGCGTTTGCGTTAATTCTATGTATTGCGGCAGCAGCTCTGCCTTTTAGTTTTAATAGAATAATATAAACCAGTGGAGCGTGTGATACTTCTTCTGGTATCTCCCGAGCAAAATGCTCGATATGATAAACGGACGCTTCTAGTTCGTCTAGCGATCCATCAAATTCTGGGATACACTGCATGGCATCTGCTTTTGGAAACGTGTACTCCATTATGAATATAAAATTTTATATATATATTTCTTAAAAAACAATAAAAGGTACTGCGGAATAAATACTATATGACTATAAATGGCTTATGTAGCCTTCTTCCTCTTTTTCCTAGGTATCACTAACGATTCTGTTGACCAGATGTGATAACGCAGCGTGACCGACTCTAATTTCTTCGTCGCGCCATCAAAAAATCTGGACACCAAGTTTCGAACCATTTAGTGTCAACGGTTCAACGTTTATCTTTATTAATTAAATAAATAATTTTAGGTTTTCATAATAATTAAATGATTATTTAAAAAAAATATCATTTCTATTTAGTGTAATTAAATTAACCAAAGATTGTAAATGTTTACATTAGATGGCGCATGGTGCCATTCCTTACTCATGAAATAATATTTTAACGTAAACTTTCAACATTATATATCTCTGCCGTCGGTTACTGTTTACTCTACCGGTGGATATGTCACCATCGCTGCGCGCGTTGCGCTTATAGATGTATCTTTTTTTTTACCCTCTTAGCAATTCACCGCTACTGGTAAGCCACCGGGTTCTCTTTGCTTATGGTAGCAAAACGTTCTTACCATTGGCCATTAAAATTGATGCTTACAAAATACAACCTTGGCCGTGGCTGGCACAGCTGATCACAATAGCACTGCAAAATTCATAAACAGAGACAGCGTACCCGACAATTAGTACAACTGACTAACTTTTGTATGCAACGTGTGAGCGCGCAATTCATAGTTACCGCTCTCACGCTCTTTATTGGACATTAATGAAATGCGACTTTGCCCCTTTATATTTGCTAACGATGACGTAGCCACTCGTGTGCTAAAACTCTCTCTTAGAATAATTAAGGTGAGTTCCATGTGCGCAACTCTACGAGTATCTGTTTGCGTTCTTAAATTCGATTTGCTAGCGGTGTTGCCGCCCGTTTGCTTCCCGCTCTGCCACTTTAATTATTTTGTTGGGCAAATGAACGAAAATCGCTTGCGTGCACTTGTCGTGCCGAGAGTTTTATTGCTAGCCGTTTGAGAGATAAAATCACCCGCGCAGCAGCGGCGCGAATTGATTGTTTATACAAATTGGCCTCTCGACCCAAGTAGATGTGATAACCTGTAAATCGTTATAATTACGAACCACTGAAGAATTGTTACGCCTAATGTAGTCTCCAAGGTCATTTATGTCTCCTAATGTGTATCTCTCCGTCGTTCTCTTCTATCGTCAATAGCTCCTAAATGGCTTTATATTTGGTAATTTTTTGTTCTATCAGTTTTTAAAAAAAATTCAATAGATGTTAATTCACTAATTTTACTGCGTCGAACGATACAAAAAAAAATACTCTTCCGTTAAAATTTCAGCTGCAATATTTAAACATAAATTTTTCTTACTATGTGCTTCTCACCCGAATATCCTTGGTATAGGGCCGGCCATTGTCGTGGACATCTCTACTTCAATTTCTTAATGCGATAATTCACAGTTGTCTGGCTATTCCAATATATCTGGCTGTTCCAATATGTAGAGGCCGTAGAGGTGTTAATAAGTCACTTACTGCATGTGTTTCTTTTTTTTCCCGGCCGTTATCATTAACTGGCTAATTGCGAGATTTGGTTCCGTTTTTTATCTTTGGTCTTCTTCACTTAAGAATAAAAAACACAATAGGGCACTTTTAGTTTTCCGTTCTTTTAACACTTATTGAAAGATGGAGTTAGAATTAATTACTTGCAAAAACACTGTAATTGTTCACCGTTTTATCAAACCGACAGAACCGAAAACCGTATTCGCATTCAACGAACCGTTCAAAACACAGAAAATGCTCACTTGATACTTATTAAAATCAGTTCCCGGCGTGGGACGACCGCTTGTCACCAAATGTGTTAACCACAAATGTCCTTGCAGGGTTCTTTTCCTGAACCGCCTGTCACCAAATGTGTGTACTTCTATCCTCACGATTTTCTAGTTCAGTTCTGGATGATGAAAATACAAAACGCGCAATGCGCAGCACTTCAGCGACAATATAGTAGCGCTTTCACTTAATTTACTGCTACCCTCACGATTTCCTAATTGAATTTTAAGTCCACTCGGTCTTTATATCCACTCAATCAGAACTGGCGTTTGTTTTTCTTTAGCTGTCACCACTCATGTAGGGTATAACCTACCAGGGAATTCTTCTACTAAGTATCCCTGTACGCGCATTTGGCGCGGAATCAAACCACAAGATTAACGTGGACTAACTGACTTTATTTTCGTACATCACTACTCAAATATACCCTACCGGTAACTCAGAGAGAGAGACTCTCTCCACTCTCTGTTTACCTTACTAATTTCTTAACCTAATCTAGTACTGCTAAAGTACAGGCGGCGTTTTGTTTACAACACAAAACTTGTTTATTTTGGTCGAGTTTGTTTGCCTGTGGCACAGCAGAAGGCTGCGCGAAGTTCTTTGTCACCTATGGCATAATCTGTTGATACATAGAGTGTTGACAGAGCCGTTCGCGGTCCTCTGTCAAGGGAACCAAATGTTTCGCCTGACTAAAGCATAGCAGAAGGCTATGCCCTCCTGGGAACAAAATTAAACTTTAACTATAAGGCTCGTGACGCAGCATTGGGTTCTTCGCAGGGTGTGACGTCACACGAGTCGAGCAGAAAAAAATTACATTTCTGATGTTTTCGTAGTTTTGTGAATAGTAACACATTACGTGATTCGAAATACTTTTTTAATTTTACCAAAACCAGATCTTGGGACATTTGGTTGGAGAAAAGGCCGCATTTCATTAGTTTAATTTATTTTTTTTAATTTCTACGTAGTTATGTGGGTTAAAACGTTAACTTATTCTCAGACGTGTTCCTAGGACATCAACAAACATTTTCGTTACAAAAATTCACATGTTATCTCTTTAGATATGATTATAGAGGAGAATAAGGCATGAATGGTCACGCTAAATTCTTCTTACGTTGATTTCTTTCTTCTAAAAGTTACATAAAAAGAGGTTTTACTGTGAACGATTGACGAATATCCGGTTATCACCCGAGTGTGGTATATTCGGAACTGGGATGACCCCACATAACATTTTCCAGAATAACGACTTCTGGTTTCAGGAAAATAATCTAAAGTGGTATTTGGCCAACCATTTCAATACTTCCGAGACTTTCGAACTCCATACGTCATTTTGAAATCCGAAATGGCGACTTCCAGTTTCTGTAAAACATCCCCAAATCACACAATGCAATCCAATATGAGTATTTCCGTTCTGTGCGTTCTCAGAATGTTAAAGTACTTGAGCTGATGTTGGACGTATAAGATGTGAAATATTTTTGAAGTGAGTTGTGCTAATAATGCAATGAATTATACAAAATTATTCCTAATTTTGAAACTTTTGATCCCGAGCATCGCCGGGAACGTTCAACTAGTTAATATATAAAACATCTGCTCAAATGCTCGAAACATCAAAAAAGCACAACTCCACAACACAACATTTCGACTTCGCCTGTTTCGTAAACTTAACAAACTTTGAGCAACGTATTAGGCATCCTGCCAACGACTCGACAACCGCAGGCGATCAACACATAGACCCACAATAATTGCATGGTATTTATGTTTGTAACATGGAGTTGTACGTAAAAAAAACCAGCTCTCCTATAATGTTTACACAAAATATCACCAACGTCAACACCGATACTTATCTTCAAATTGCCGCTTTTCCTTTGAACCGTGGTATCGATTTGCGTTGCGTCGCACGGGCTAACATAAGGAGGATTAAACACCGATAGGATCGTTACTACACACCAACATTTCACTAACACGACAATTTATATTACAACCGACTTCTACCGTTACTGTTCGAGCTGTTCGCACTACGCATGCACACTGGCAACGACAGTTCATTGTCCCGTAAACAGTTTCATTACCATCCAATGGCACCAACACAAGACAACACTAACACCAAACCCAAACCAAAACTATTTTTGTCTTCCCTGCACAAACACATGATGCATCTTCACTCAAAATTGGATCACTCAAAGGGGGGAAATTGAAAACTTCGTCCGATACGATAGACTCGACACCAAAAGCATAACACCAAAAGTAAACAGTATGATTTTCAAAAGGCTCTAGGGCTTTTATTTGAATATGTGAACATCAAAATCGGAATATAGGTTCTGTAAAATTAGTGTTTTTTTTGTTATTTTTTTGGTTCGTTTCTGATATATTATACATATAAACAACTTATTTACACATCGTGACCTACCCTACATGTCCCTTATATACGTTTTCCTAAAATTCATCCATGCCGCAGTCTAGTCCCGTTCCCCTCTGCCTACACCCAACAGAACGAAAAGAACACGTTTGAGCCTCAAGCACAGAACTAGCAACTAGACTCCGCAGTCCGCACAATACAGGGTGGCCACTCATTTTACATTTTCGAGTTCCCGCATTTTTCCCGACTTTTCCCCGCATGATTGCAAGAAATTCCCGATTGTCAAAAACGGTAACTAGTTTATGTTCTATCGACGGTTGAACGTCAATTTTTGAACCTTAAATTGGAAGTAATAGCGCATATCACTTCTACCGAATTTGCTCGGGACATTCTACACGAACAGTTGAATAGTTACATGAAATGCAACTTTTGCCTTTCCATGGTAGACAGGTTAAATATAATTTTTGCGATTTTCTCAAATTTACAAATCTTCCATTAAGCAGTCAACAATCGTGTTAGCTATTTTGTGCATTCATTATATTTGTCTATCTGTCTTCTTAAAATATGATATAAGCACCGTTTTTATACAACGCATAACAACCTATTAGGGGAACAACAACAAACAAAACAGTACTTTGTGTACAAAATTTTTTTCCGTTGTTAAAATCATCGGAAAAAGTCATGCGAAGTTAAGGGTGAACATAGACTACTTAACCTAAGAATAAAAAAAAATTTGATTATATTGATTATTTAGGGAACAAAATTTGTGACATGGATTTGCGTTTTTTTTTTTCAAATTAAAGATAATGTTATGTTACGTTCAGGAAAAATACTGCGATTTAACTGTATTTTGTTTATCCCGAGTTACATAGATTCAAAACTTTTCAGAAGTGAATTCACAACTTTTTCAGCATTTTGATTTGCTAGTCCATCAAAGTTGCATCTCTCTGGTCATTTGCCAACATCTTCAACTTGTTTGCATATAGCGCTCGAAATGGTCAAGCTGATAAAAAAAATGATATTGGGGACTAACATTTCAAAATAAGTGATTTTGAAACTTAAAAAAAATAACCTGGAAATCAGAAAAAAGATCTTAAACTATTATTTTTCCAATTAAAAGTCTTTTATTGCACGAATATGTCTTGCAGAAACCGTTGAAAAGAAAACAAATTTATTTTTAATTTCTTTCAAACTTTTTAAGAAAAAAAAAATGTTTCCTGAAATCCTTTTATTAGGATTTTTTCTAAAGAATTTTTAGTTTTCATTTCTCCATGATCATCAATGTTCATTTTACATTATGCAGTTTTTAAAAAATATAATAATATTTTTTAGAAATCAGCACTTTGAAATATTTAATTTAGAATATTTTTAATACTCAACAACTGCCAACAACTTTGCCGAAAACATCGCACCAATAAAACAAATCGTTCTGGTTTCGAAAAAAAAAAAATCTTCAGAAATTTTAACTTCTTCCGTGTTCAAATAATCAACGTTGAAACATTTGGCAACTTAGAATTCAAAATAATAAGCTTTTTAAGATATTCAATCAATTTTTCAAATAGAACTACCATCTACAGCTTTGCCGGAAACATCACACCAATCAAGCTAATTATTCTGGCCTTTAGAATATTCAAAGTATTTTTATTTATTGGCCACAGATTCAGCAGCCAACTGTTTAGTGCACGGGGCGATTGCAAGGCTAGCGCTACAATCCTGCAGACACTAACAGTCTCTCTCGAGCCGAGACACGAACCTACGACGACTGACTAGTTAGGCCAGCATCGTACCCTAAGATCAGTTGCAAAACAAAAACGATTATGCTGTTTCCTAAGATCATTTCTCATTGTATTTACATCAAAAATAGTTTGTTTTACAGTCAAGTTGTCTAATTTACAGAAAAAAATACGAATTTGAAATATGTACAAAAATTAGTTTTTCAAAAAAATCCAAAATAATGTTTGCTCTATTTTGTGGCAAGTTTGTAATGTTTTTTCAATTAACTGCTCCGCATAGCAAGTTCGTCCCAAACTCAGATTTTCACCAGCATTGAGTTTTTAAGCGAAAATGGTAGCTAGTTTCGCTAGAGTTCGCCAAATATTTCTTCAAAAAGACTAGCTGAAATAAAAATCTATTTGAAAAACTTGAGAGTCAGAACTGTGTGCCACTCATTTTATCCTCAATTTGTTTATTCAAAACTACTTGTAACTAGTTATGTTAGTAAGATTGAACAGTGAAACTTATTTTGTATTGCTCTTAGAAAATGAATCAGTTTCTATTGTACATATGAGAATTTATGATTGATTCTCTCACTAAAACGTTTTCTCGATAAACTGGCAACTTCCATTCCCAGACTCCGGACCGGTTTCGACCCCGGTTTCAATTCGCTTTACCATCTTGAGAAGTTCCACAGAGTTCATTCAATTTTTATAGATAACACCAGATTTCGACGTTTAATGCTATTCTAAGTCATTTGGAGAGCAGGACTGATAAAAGTAGTCAGCTGGTCAGCGGGTCAAAAAAAGTAAGTTTAGTGACTTTTTGGTTAAAAAACTGACTACTGAAGAAACATGTGACTTTTAAGGGACCAACATGCACTTCCAACTTCTCCATTATTTGTAATTGCATCATACACAATACTTTGAAAAAATCTTGGTAACGAAATCCCGATTAAATAAAAAAATTCCCGACTTTTTCCCGATGTAATTCAATTCCCGGCTTTTTCCTGCATTTCCCGTTTTCCCGATTGAGTGGCCACCCTGACAATACCTCCAGAACCCGAGGATTACAAATCCCTGACCCAGCTCATGACATTGTGGCTCAGCAGAACATACCATATATACTGGAAATTCATGACCATTCGAAGATCATCAGACGCCTATTTAACAACAAAACACTGAATAAAAAATCCACGTTAGTTTAAAATTAGACTTAATTTCAGCTCGTAGTCGGCAGCGAGGATAAAAAATTTGCTTTCAGTTTTTAAGTCATCAGATATAATTGGCGCCGTTAAACATTTAATTGTATTTGTGCCGTGTCAAATAAATGATATGTGTAAAAAAACCTAAATTAATCCACCAGCGGTCAGACTCAGCCTTTCTCATTCAAACTTATTATTTGTAAAAATAGATTTACATGAATACTTAAATCCAATAAAGGTATATTCACTTTTTGAGTTATAGAATATTGATGTTGTAATTGAAGCATAAAATATGAAATTCGACGTAATGTTAGTGCTTAAGAACTAGCAAAATAAAAAAAATGACTCTAAATTTCAAACAATTTAATCACAGGCGTATCGGGAACGTTCAGATAGTACGATACCACATTTGAATCATGTTGAGGCCATAAATATTGATCAAAGCAATACCTGCTTGAATGTTGTTGAATAGTCTTTGAATTTCTTATCTTTCCAAAACTTTTGAACAGCATATCAAATTGTTATGAAGTTTGTTATTTGTAAGTTTGAGAGATGACTCGTATGTATGACACTAGTTATGTTCGAATGAGTCGTATAATACTTGAGATAATAGATTTTCGTTGTTTTACAAGTTAAAACATAACGGTTGCTTAAGTTTGATTACAATAAAATGAAAAGGGAACGTTTAGGGCAGCCAAACTTTGAAACCACATGTTCAATCATAATTCATCAGTTAACCCTTAACTAGCCCGTTCATCTGAAATCAATATTGTTTGAATCGGTTGTGTAGTTTCTAAGATAATGAAGTTTCGTGATTTTCACATTTCGATACATTACAGACGAAGATACAATCCGATTACAGCAAAATTCAATAGGGTGTTATGAGGCAGCTAGACCTTTCATTTGATACTAATTCTGTGGAAAACGGGTCAACCATCTCTGAGAAAAGTGAGTGAGTCCAAGTAGTCTTCGGAATATATTTCTTTTCATAGCTGCATTTCATTCGCTTCCCTGCTACCGTTGCGAAAGAAAGCATTTGAACACAGCTTGTTCGCTCGAACAAACAATACCGTTTGGTGTGCGCGTGGCTTGTTTTTTTCGGTATAGTGAAGTATACAAAAGACGTCCAGCAGTCGAAGCAAATTCTCGCGCCGCCGGGCGCTGGTTACTTCTTGTGGCATAGAAGACTGTGCATTGTCTCCAGACGATACACGTGCTACTTGTGTTTTCGGCACCGATACTGGAGTCAAATCAAAAGCCGTTCAGTAGTTGGAGCAAACCCCCCGCGCCGCTGAGCGACGGCTATACCCTAGCGGTGTGTTTACTGTGCATTGTGTGTAGACGGTCACATGTCGTTTGTGCTATCAGTGCAGTACTATATAAACCGTTCAGCTGCCGAAGGAAACTTCCCGCACCACCAACCGCTGGTTTGTCTCTAGTGCTGACTCAGCTGAAAGAGACTGATTGCGATTCCTGCCACCTACTGGATCAACCCAACTATCAGCCAGTGAGGCGCGTAGGTCGAAATTCGAAAAGTCTGGCGAAGTATTCACATTTTTTTTCATTATTTTTATTATATATATATATATATATATATATATATATATATATATATATATATATATATATATATATATATATATATATATATATATATATATTTTTCTCAATACAATAGTCCTTTTTTTCTATTCAACACATCTTATTTTGGAAAATTGTTTTCACATTTTCAAAAAATTTCATGCACTGCCAAAACTGCCTGCAGTTGGGTCATACAGCCACCTACTGCTGCAACAAGGCGCGCTGCAGCAAATGCGGAGGGAATCACGTTGAGACCGCCTGCAATAAGGACACTGAAAAGTGCCTTTATTGCGGTGGTCCCCGGCATAACCTTTCGGCGTGTCCCGCGTACAAACAGCGCGAGGAGAAAATTAAGCGTTCCCTCAAGGAACGATCAAAGCGCTCTTTTGCAGAAATGCTTAAGAGGGCTGAGCCACCCTCGACAGGAAACATCTTTTCCTTTTTGCCAACCGATGAGGGTACATCTGACGATCCCGTCGAAGGGTTTTCTTATGCCATGCCAGAAGGATCTAGGAAGAGGAGAATTATCAACTCTCCTAATCTTTCTCGCAAAGGTCGCAAGATAACCCCTAGCGGAATGACCAATAAGCCAACACAAAAAGGAAGCGGTGAAGAAAAGCCGAAGCAAGTACCTCCCGGTTTTAACTTCAAATCAAACCAGGAGTATCCACCGCTTCCCGGGGCACCGAAAACCCCTCGTGCACCCATTTCTCGATCAGAGGATAAAAAAGAAACAGGGTTTATAAATTTCTCTGATATTGTGGACTGGACATTAAAAACATTCAACATAACAGATCCCCTCATTTCAGCTATCATACCTTTCGATGACTAATATGGCGAAAGAGGTTAGGAATTTTATCACTGTATTACAGTGGAATTGCAGGAGTATCATCCCCATATTCGATCTATTTTCTCATTTGATAAACACATACAACTGTGATGCGTTTGCGCTCTGTGAGACCTTTCTTAAGGGGGGACCTTACTCTAGAAGGTCGAAAAATCTAAATTTTCATATTTTTTTTGGCTGTCTAGAGTAAAGTGAAGTGTTTGGCTATTTTGGCTATTGATTAAGGTATATTCGAAGATGTATTTTCCATGTCGTGAATGTAAATATAGTGAGTATAACACTGTTGGCAGCTGGGAACGTGGATGCTCTCTCTAAATCAGTACCTAACTGGTGGTTTTTCTCAGCTTCTAGTAAACCGATCGGGCTGAAATTTTTTTTCAGTATATAGAAACATATTATCTATCTTGTTACGTAACCGTTTTTGGAAATTCCAAAAATTGCCAAAATGGCGGCCATTTTAGTAGAAAAATTGTTTTTTTTTCATGAAAAATCACTATTTAAAAAATCATAAAACATTGAAAAACTCAGATATCAAAAAACGGCTTCGTAACAAGTTAGATAATCCATTTTTACATGTTAAAAAAAAATTCAGCAAAATCAATTCAGTAGATGCTGAGAAAAATTTACCACCAGTTGAAAAAAACATGGTTTCGAGAGAAACGCTGCTTACAGCGTAATCCTCACTATATTTGTATCCAGAACGTGCAAAATATATCTTCAAATATACCTTAATCAATAGCCACGATATCCGAACACATCACTCTACTCTAAGCATCCGAAAAATAATACGAAAATTTATTATTTTTCGACTTTCCAGAGTAGGGTCCCCCCTTAATTTAAATGACCAACCCAATTTCCACGATTTTAACATTATTCGTCGAGACCGAAACTCACACGGTGGAGGGATACTTTTAGGGATCAAAAAGTACTATTCCTTTTTCAGAATCGACCTCCCCTCGCTCTCGAATATTGAAGTCGTTGCCATTCAAACGAATATGAATGGAAAAGACCTTTGCCTTGCTTCGATATATATTCCTCCATCCGTGCGGATTAAACAGAGGCAATTTTCTGATATAGCAGAATTGCTTCCCGCACCTTTTTTGATTTTGGGAGATTTTAACTCCCACTGTTTGCAATGGGGGTCGCATTACGACGACGTCCGATCTTCTTTAATCTGTAACTTGATCGACGACTTCATTTGACACTTTTGAATACTGGGGAAGCGACACGTGTACCTAATCCTCCAGCTCATGACAGCGTGCTTGACCTATCCCTTTGCTCGACATCACTAGCGTTAGATTGCCGGTGGAAAGTAATCAATGATCGCCACGGTAGTGATCATCTTCCAATCGTTATCTCAATTGCTAATGGTTCAACTCCCCCGGACCCAATCAATATTTCATACGACCCGTAAGGTAATATTGATTGGAAGTAATATGAGACGATCATAGCGGAATCCATCGAGTCTCACGAGGAACTTCCTCCGGAGGAAGAATACGCGTTGGCTTGATCATCGACGCCGCGACTCAAGCTCAGACGAAACCGATACCCCGGGTAACGATTAGACAGCGTCCCCCCAACAAGTGGTGGGACAAAGAGTGCTCTGAACTGTACGCGCAAAGGTCCTCGGTGTATTTGGCCTTCCGAAAACACGGTACTCTTGATCTGCTCCGAAAGTACGATGTACTGGATAGGCAGATGACGAGTTTAATTAAAGCGAAAAAACGCGGATACTGGCGGCGGTTTGTAAACGCGTTGTCGAGGGAAACAGCGATGAGCACTCTTTGGGACACGGCCAGACGCAAGCGGAATCGTAACGTTTCGAACGAGAGCGAAGATACTCGATTTTGCCAAAAATGTCTGCCCGGACTCTGTACCGGAACAGAAAACCTTTCGCGACGCGTTCTTAGTACCCACGGGAGAGCCTCCATTTTCGATGTTGAAATTTTCAATCGTGCAACAATAAAGCTCTAGGGTTGGATAGAATCAAATTCAACCTGTTGAGGAATCTACCCGACTGTGCAAAAAGACGCTTGTTAGGCTTGTTCAACAAGTTTCTTGAGCTGAACATTGTTCCGCCTGGAGGGAGGTAAAAGTCATTGCTATTCGAAAACCCGGAAAACCTGCCTCTGATCACAATTCTTATAGGCCGATTGCAATGCTCTCTTGCCTCCGGAAATTGATGGAGAAAATTATCCTTTTACGGTTAGACAAATGGGTCGAAACAAATGGTTTACTTTCAGATACTCAATTTGGCTTCCGCCGGGGCAAAGGAACGAACGATTGCCTAGCGTTGCTTTCTACTGAAATTCAACTCGCCTTTGCTCGAAAAGAGCAAATGGCTTCTGCATTCATGGACATTAAGGGGGCTTTTGACTCTGTCTCTGTAGAAGTTTTAACCGAGAAACTTCATTCGCAGGGACTTCCACCAAATTTGAATAATTTTTTGCTCAATTTGTTGTCAGAAAAGCATATGTATTTCTCACATGGTGATTCGACAACTTTCCGAATAAGTTACATGGGTCTTCCCCAAGGCTCATGTTTAAGCCCTCTCTTATATAATTTTTACGTCACACAGTGGGGCAAATTGGTCCGTTGGTGCAAAAAAACCTTATAACTACTTAACAGTTGTTTCCACAGTGTTCATGTCTTCGGCAATGTTGTTCACCATTAAAACATATTTTTGAAAAATGTATTTAGGCAGCTTCAATTTTTTTTTTCTACAGATGGCGCTGACATCTGTCTTCTGAATAAATGGTGCTAGCCATTTTGTTTCTTCGGGAAAGTTGTTTATATCATCAATTGACATAAAGTTGTCGAACATATTACAACTGTAGGACGGACCGTTAACGAGATAGAATTATTTTTATTGTCCATAAATCCAAAATTTCAGTAATGAATAATAGCTGAGACCTAAATACATATGTTTCAATTTCAGATATATTCGAATTTCCGAGTCATCATGAAATGAATTATTGGAAGTTTGTAGTTGCCTTTGTATAGTTTCTGCCAACCTATGGTGTGTCATCATTTTTGAGAAAGAATATAAAATATAATTTTAATGTTATTTTTTGTGACAAAATATTTCAAATAGGAACATTGTTCAATTGAAGATTGGTTGGTCATGTTCCCTTTTTAAGAGCTCCTCTTGTTATATTTTATTCCATTTGGCATAGATACTAAATGCTTACTTTTGTTTAAGACACTGTTTATCCAATAACAAACTGTTTCCTAGTACTAATAATTATTTCTGAGGGGTCTTCATACTATTGGACGTCAGTTTTGAAAGACCCCCGAACACAATTATGGTCGTGTTGCATACACCGGCATTTAGCAAAGCCTATTGTAGGAAAAACATCGATACGGACCCTGCTGATTAACGACTTTTTACATGAATTGACATGAAAACAATCGCTGCGAAAACTCGAATTACTCGGTAAGTCGCAACTAGTAGCAGCTGATTTTTGGTTTAGTACTAGCCAATACTTTATGTTTTTCATATTGTCGAAAATGAGGAAAAATTACAAAAAAAACTTGTTTTACATACTATGTCCCTTCGAACCTATTTTCAACAAAACTGTCTTAATATCACATTACCTTTTAGTTTATACTCTATTTTATGAGGATCATATGAGTTAGCTAATTAATTTCTAAATATTTGCATGCCCTGCTGTAACATATCTGTGAAAATTTTTTCTTCCATTTTACAAGCCTTGTAAATCCTCACTTTCACAATATTATAGCACATTTTCTAAATTATTTTTCAAAGCAAATTATCATGATTTCCAGTCGATAACATGTCTACTGCAAGTAGAAAATAAAATGAGGCATGAAAACTGAATTTCGTTTTTTTGAGTTTTGTCGCGACTTTTCTGGGTTCTGCCCCACAGTGCGTCAATGACATCGATGAATGTTTTGCAAATTCATGCACGCTACGGCAACTTGCAGACGATAGCGTTATATCCATCACTGGAAGCGAGGCTAACGATCTGCAAGGACCATTGCAAGATACCTTAGACAATTTGTCTGAATGGGCTCTTAAGCTGGGTATCGAATTCTCTCCGGAGAAAATTGAGCTGGTCGTTTTTTCGAAGCTCAGCTGCAGCTCCTACTAACGGGTAAAACGATCACTCAGGTTTTAGTCACTAAATATCTCGGGGTCTGGTTCGACTCTAAATGCACCTGGGCACCTGGGTATATTAGGTATCTGACACAAAAATGCCAACAGAGGATTAATTTTCTTCGTACGATTACCGGAACCTGGTGGGGTGCCCACCCAGGAGACCTTCTAAGGTTATACCAAACAACGATATTGTCAGTTCTTGAGTACGGCTGTTTCTGCTTTCGCTCCGCCGCGAACACGCACATTATAAAATTAGAGAGAATACAATATCGTTGTTTGCGTATTGCCTTGGGTTGCATGCAGTCGACCCATACGATGAGTCTTGAAGTGTTGGCGTGTATTCTTCCGTTGAAACATCGTTTTTGGAATCTCTTTTACCGGTTGCTAATTCGATGCACAGTTATGAACCCATTAGTAATTGAAAATTTCGAGAGGTTGGTCGACCTTCAATCTCAATCTAGATTTATGACTTTATATTTTGACTATATGGCTTGAGATATTAATCCTTCTTCATACGATTCCTCCAATGTCGCACTTTAAGATATTTCTAATAATGCTATATTCTTTGACACCACCATGAAACAAGACCTTTCTGGTATTCCGGATCAATTGCGACCCCAAGAGATCCCTAAGATTTTTTCCAAAAAGTTTAAACATGTTAGTTATGATAAAAGGTTTTACACTGACGGATCTAATCTAGATGAGTCCACTGGCTTCGGTGTTTTCCACGAAAATTTTACCGCCTCCTACAAACTCGATGCTCCTGCTTCTGTGTACACCGCAGAACTTGCTGCTATTCAGTACTCCCTTGAGATCATCGAAAACCTACCCATAAACCACTACTTCATCTTCACAGACAGTCTCAGTGCCATTGAGGCTCTGCGATCGATGAAGACTGTGGAGCACACCCCGTATTTCCTGGGGAAAATACGATCGTTCTTAAGTGCTTTAACAAATAAAAATTACCGGGTTACCTTAGCGTGGGTCCCTTCTCATTGCTCGATTCCGGGCAATGAAAAGGCTGACGCTTTAGCTAACGTGGGTGCTATTGATGGCGATATTTATGAAAGACCTATTGCTTATGATGAATTTTATAGTATTTTGCGTCAGAGAACACTCAATAGTTGGCGATTATCATGGAATTCAGATGAACTGGGACGGTGGCTACATTCCATTTCTCCTAAGGTATCGACGAAAGCATGGTTCAAGGGGTTGGATGTAGGTCGAGACTTCATTCGCGTGATGTCAAGACTTATGTCCAATCACTACACGTTAAACACGCACCTCTTTCGTATAGGGCTTGTAGACAGTAATCACTGCATTTGTGGCGATGGCTACCATAACATCGAGCATGTTGTTTGGTCGTGTACCGAATTCTTTGGTACTAGATCCAAGCTAACAGATTCCCTTCGGGCCCGAGGACGACAACCGAGAAAAGTGAGTGAGAATAAAAATCTGCACATACACACATACACACACACATACAGAAAATGCTCAGCTCGTCGAGCTGAGTCGAGTGATATATGCCATTCGGCCCTTTGGAGCACATTTATACTTTCGGTTTTGCAAGTAATTGCTATACCTCTCTAGGAGAAAGGCAAAAATACTCATTGATCAATATTTCAAAATCCAAGCCATTAATCAAAAATCCACTCGATAGCATTACGGGGGAGCACAGTAGCTTTCGATTACGTATAAGATCATCTAAATCGAATATTGCGTTCTATAAGAAAGGCGCGTTAGTATTTTGCGGCACATACATACAGACAACACACATACACACTAACTGACATTGCTCAGTTCGTCGAGCTGAGTCGAATGGTAGTTCGCTCCATTACTATGGGTATCAGTGATAGTCGCCCCCAGACTTTGAATTTCACCCCTAGAAGGTATGACTTCTTTGATGAAGTTCCTTACCTTCATTAGTTCAGCAGTTCATATCTCGTTAGGCGTGAGAACACCTTTTCCAAGAATACGAAGCCTTCGCTGGACCAATGCGCTGCATTGGCATAGTAAGTATCCCGAAGTTTCTACTTCGAAATTACAGAAACGACAAATGTCATCTGTCAGTTTACCTATTATTTTAAGGTGATACCTAGGCAGTGTCCAGTCAGTAGGCCAGTTAACGTATTCAGATCAGCTTTATTCATACTGAGTAGGTTGCGTGTGATTCTATTACATGGTGTAATGAATAGTTTAGATTGTTTTGCTTTGGCGGAAGCCCTCCAGTTAGCATCAACCATCTTTGTTTCCTAGCCTCTTAACTCTGATTTCAAACAGGATGTAGATACCCACACGCAAAAGTTGGAGTGTGCGTAACCAGATCATTTATGAGCGAAATTAGCGCATTTACTGATCAAAATTGGAACCAGTACAACGCATGTGCGTTGGGCATAACGCATTTGATGCTCTAGCGTATTTTGAATGTATTGCGCAGCTCCAAACCACTACACTTATAAAGCATCAGCCGATGTTCAGAAGGTTGGCATCGTTGAAACAGTGCAACCAGCAATCAATACTGATAAGTTGGGTACTGACTCCATTGAAGAAATTATTGCCTGATCGATTCACTTTCATGAATCAGGTCATTTGAAAACATCATTCAATCATTAACAATAAACAAAAACAGGAGATTGGTCCAAAACACATTTTGCATTAATTATGACTCTGGTTTCATTCACATACATTCGGTTCTGCGTTACTGGCACCAGCATCAATAACTTCCACGGCAACAAGGCTCGCTATTGGCTGTTTCGATTGCTGACGATTTTTAGGGATGCACGAGCCGTTGATACGCACCGGCTCGCGAAAGTAAAGAACGGTTTTTTGAGCGCCTCGAAACTGATCGTTCGCCCGAAGCCGAAGTTTACCGAGGCATTACGATTTTTGTGTATATGATACATATTCTGATTTTGATCTCTGTCAATGTATTCCTTGTACAACTTTTGCGTTATGCGTATCACGCATTGGTTGTGCGAAGTCAGAGCAAATTCTGTGCGAATTGAAAGGACACATTGGATGATTAAAGCTTGAACTTTTGCGTGCAGAATGGCTCCGGTCCGACGAATGTAGTTGAAGAACCAATTCTTGCTAAGAGATCGGCTTTTTCGTTTCCTGCTACACCACAGTGACCAGGCACCAAGTATAGATAAACATCGTTTGTTGCAGATAGTTGTCGGATAGATAGAGTATAATCCCAAACTAACTTAGGGGCCATCCACATACCACGTAGATAGATTTTTAACGATTTTGATCCCACCCCCCTCCCCCTTCGTGGACAACTGTCCATATAAATTCTAAAAAAAATGTATGGACCGTGGGCATAAGCCAACCCCCCCCCCCCCCCCAAAGCTATCCACGTGGTATGTGGATGACCCCTTAGACTGACATGTGTATGCTTTTAGTGCATTAAGGGCTGCTTGACTATCTGAGAAAATGCAGATTTTGACATACCTATATTTCCTAGTCAAGCAAATATTTGTGCATGTTAAAATAGCATTTACTACAGCTTGAAAAACTGTGGGCCACTGTCCAGTTGGGATTGATACATTGATTCCTGGTCCAGTGACCTCAGCACCTGTAGACTCATCCATTCTAGAGCCATCTGTATAAAATATGAGCGATCCTGGATGAACTTTAGGACCTCCTTCTTCCCATTCGCTGCGATTAGATTCAATCACTTTGAAGGGAACATCGAAGTTAATTTTGGAGTCAATCCAGTCTTCATTCATGGTTACTAAGGTGTTTAGTTGGAAATCTTTGAGGATGCGTAAATGTCCTTTTAGATCACCTTCCTGAAAATTTTTGACACGTTTGAGCCTAAGAGCACCCTTTTCGGCTTCAAGTTGTACATATTGATGCAAGGGTAGAAGATATAAAAGAGTTTCTAAGGCTTTGGATGGTGCACTGGCCATTGTTCCTGTTGTTGATAGGCATACCAGGCGTTGTAGTTTATCTAGCTTCTTCTGAGCTGATATTTGTGTAGTTTTGGTCCACCACACTACCCTCCGGGCCTTGGATCTATTTTGCGTTTTTCGACCGATTTTATAACCTTTGTTTAGTATAAAACAAAGCCTTGGTGCTACATTCCGTATCGGAACTCGACCTTCTGTTTATTATACACAGACTTCGCAGCCAACTGTTAAGTGTACAGGACAATTGCGAGGCTAGCACCACGATCCTACTGACACTAACAGTCTCTCCAGAGCCGAGACTCGAACCTACGACGACTGGCTTGTTAGGCTAGCATCGTACCTCGAGACCAGCTGGGAGAGTTACTGAACTTCTGAAGAAGTGAAACACCTTGGGATAATTCTGGATAGTATGCTGAATTGGACGGCTCAAATTGACTACGTAGTGAAAAAAACTACAACGGCAATTGGGCCTGCAACAGTAAAACCTGGTTGAAGTTGAAACCACAATTGGCTCTTTGGTCCTACATACCTATTGCACGACCAAGAATCACCTACGCCGCTCTGTATGGTGGCCAAAGGTGAATAAGATGACAGCGCAAGCAAAGCGTAACAAAGTTCAGCAACTGGCCTGTCTCTCCGTCACTAGCGCCATGCGCACTACAGCAACGGCAGCCTTGGAGGCCATGCTCTGCTTACTACCTCTACATCTACATGCAAAGAAAGAAGCGAGGCTTGGTGTATTAAGGTTTCAACGAAATAAAACAATATTCGAAGGCGATCAGGTTGGTCATCTTCGCATTCTAAGGGAGTTTGAACTTACACCTTTAGTCACCACAGCATCAGACTGCACAGTTCAGAACAATCTTGATGTTCCATGTAAGGTGATCGAAACCAATCGAAACCATCAGGCATCATCTGTCTCTATACAGATGGGTCAACAAAAAAAGATCCAACGTTGGCTCCGAAGTCTACGGGCCCAGTGTTAAGGAAACTAGACCAATGGGTGTATTGGGTGTGGCCCACCGTTTTTCAAGCAGAAGTATATGCCATACTCGTCTGCGCCAGGATATGTCTTAAACGTAATTACAAGCACGTGAAAATCGGCATCTTCTCGGACAGCCAAGCTGCACTATTGGCACTTCGGTCCGCCAAATGCGCGTCCAAATTAGTTTGGGAGTGCAGCGCAGCACTACGACGGCTATCCCGGCAGAATCAAGTTCTACTGTACTGAGGAGTTGGACACTGTGGTATCGAGGGCAATGAAAACGCTGACTACCTTGCAAGACAAGGATCAGCCCAGCAATTTATTTGACCTGAACCATTTTTGGGCATCTCTAAATCCGTCATTAAGTACGAACTTAAATCATGGGAAACGCTAGAAATAGCTAACCGATGGAACAATACACAGGGTTGCAGATAAGCTAAACAGTTTACCTCTCCAAACCCTGTTATAACCAAGAGGCTTCTTGGTCTCAAGCGTGGTGAGCTCACCACGTCTCTACACAGGAGTTATTACCGGACACTGTCCAGCTCTTTACCGCCTGAAGAACATCGGAATTGTCGGATGTGATAGATGCCGTTTCTGCAACCTTGCAGTAGAAACGTCCGCTCAACTGCTTCTTCATTGTGAAGCCCTTGATTTGGTAAGGTACTACTTTTTCGGACGTTCCATTAAACTCCATATCAAGTATGGAACTCTAATCCCCAAAAGGTCGTTAGTCTGTTTGACAATGCGATACCAAACTGGCATTACTACCAACCAACCCTACTCCATCAATGAGTACGGGTACCTCGAAATCTGTGTACAGCAATCAGGGTATGCCACAAAAGATAATTATTAATTTGATTATAATCAATAGGATGGTCGCAGTGGCTCTTTTATTCTCAATGCCCGTCAGGTGTACAAAAAAAATTGGCTAAGATAAATGTTTTCAAACAAAGAAAAATGAAGAACCAGCCTCGTTTCTTATCATTTCCTATTCCCAATTCGTTTATTCAAAGATACAACTGAATGAAAATTATAAAAACAAATAGCAAGACTGTGCAGCAGTTCATTTTGGGAAAGACTCTATGATTGTTTCTTTCACTAAAAAAACGATCCTAAAAAAACTAGCAACTTATCTTCTCAATCTCCGAACCGGACTTCAGACCGGGCCCAAATCGGACCGGAACGAGCTCGTTCCTATTTTTGACCGGACTGGAACCCTTATGCCGTGCAGTGTCCGATGGTTTTGTTTTGTAATTGCATGTACATAATTTGATTTCGAACGAGAATTGTGTACGTAAATTACTTTTTTACGCATCATCTCAGATTCTTTGAATAACTGCTTTAAACTGTTCGAAGTTAAAAATCTTGTAATCAACAAGATGCATGACAACAACCATGTTCCGAAGTAACGTACAAAAAACCAATATCCCTCATTTGGCGGTTTCCGAACTCTAATTCGAGTAAATTTATAGACATAATTTAGGTGCCGGTGTTACCCCAATGAGGTATCGGTTTCACCCGCACTGGTTGGTGAACGTCAGTTTAAAAACTTTACTATCTTATATATATATATATATATATATATATATATATATATATATATATATATATATATATATATATATATATATATATATATATATATATATATATATATATATATATATATATATATATATATATATATATATATATATATATATATATATATATATAAAATAAAGTTACGAATGTGCGACCGCCCATAACTTTATAACGGAGCACCTGATTTGAGCTGGCTTTGTTTTATTGTGTTTGTCTTTGTCCAAGGCAAATTGTTACGGCGAGAAAACTAGGAAAATTCAGAGGATAATGGTAAAATTTACGAAAATAGAATTTACATATAACGAAAAAATGAGATCGCAGAAGGCGCAATGAACAACAATAATATGACAGCAATTTAAAACAGGTGACTCTCGACAGTTATTTCGAAATCATCCTTGAAAAGTTACCACCGAAAATTAAATACAAGTAGAAGTACGCTCGACTGGTGGCTACCGTCACGGTGGTCGGTTAAACTATCTAAACATATAAAAATGCAGCTCTGTCTGTTTGTCTGATCTATATAGGCTTGGAAACTACTGAACCGATCGGCGTGAAATTTTGTATATAGGGGTTTTAGGGGCCGAGAAAGGTGACTGAGATAGTTCGAAACTCCCCCTTACAAATGAAACACAAATTTCTGCACATCTTGAAAACTGAACAAGCAAATGGAACCAATTTTAGCATTTGGATGTCTTTGGAGGTAACAAATATGTCCAGATGGTTCGACACCCCTCCCTCTTCAGGAAGGGAGGGGTTCCATACAAATAAAACACAAATTTCTGTACATCTCGAAAACTAACCAAGTAAATGGAACCAAATTCGGCAAGTGAATATTTTCAGGGATAACAAATATGTCCATAATGGTTTAACACACCTCCCTACTCTATACGTGAGGGGTCCCATACAAATGAAACACAATTTTCGCACAGCCCGAAAACCAATCAAGTAAATACAACCAAATTTGGTATGTGATCCCTTTTCTTGAAGGAAGGGGTTCCATACAAATAAAACACAAATTTCTGCACATCTCGAGAACTAACCAAGTAAATGGAACCGAATTTGGCAGGTGAATATTGATTACAAATATGCCCATAATAGTTTGACACCCCTCCTTCTTCTGGAAGGGTGGGGTTTCCTACGAATGAAATTTTTTTCACAACTCCAGAACTAATCGAGTAAATGGAACCAAATTTAGCATGTAGAGGTTTTTGGGGGCAAAAAATATTTTAATGGTGGTTCAACACCCCTCCCACTTCTGGGTGGGGAAACTCTTATACAAATCAAACATAAATTTCTATGGTGGTTTGGTACTTCTCCGTACTCTGGAAGGGGAAGCAGGTCTCCCATACAAGTTAAACAGATATTTCAACCAGGTTTTCCGGAAACCAGCCTACAATGATCAGGTCGATGCACAGGAGCCAAAACTCGACTTCAGACGCCATTTTCAAATTTAAGATGGAAACTTCCGGATTCTAATATAGGTGTTTCCGCAATCGTAATGATGCACTGAAGCCAGAAGTCGACCCCAGACAACATTTTGAATTGTAAGATGACAACTTCCGGTTTCTGAATAAAAAAACAGCCGAAAATGACCGATTTCCATCCAATATGAGTACTTCCGGAACCCGAATGATGCACAGAAACTAGAAATCGATCACAGATATCATTTTTAATTCTAAGATAGCGACTTCCGGTTCCTGGGAAACAGCCGAAAATAACCAAATACCACCCAATATAGGTGTTTCTTTAACCAGAATGACGCTCAGAGGCCAGAAATTGTCTCCAAATGCCATTTTGATATACAAGATGGCAACTTCCGGTTTTGGAAAACCGCCGAAAAAGACCGAATATTACTTAATATGGATATTTCCGTAAAGAAACGGAAAGTAGGTAAGAAGGAAAAAATGATGCATAGAAGCCAAACATTGACCCTGGACACTATTTTGTATTCAGTTTCTAGAAAACAACAAAATTACTGAATATCTCCCAATATGGGTATTTCCGGAATCAGATTGATGCCAGAAAAACAGCTGAAAATGATCGAATACCACTCAATATGGATATTTTCAGTACAGAAGCCAAAAGTCGAGGATGTTGTCATTCCGATTAAACCAATCATTTCAAATGATCAAATGACTTGCCTTTTGACTTGGATCATATCCTATGATCGATTCGTCGTGCGTTTGTAGACTATAAACAAATCGCAAGGAATCAATAAATTTGGAATGTTTAAAATTATTAAATTAAACACAAAAATGGGCGAGACAAAGTTTGCCGGGTCAGCTAGTTTATTGTAAAATAACAGCTTGAAAGCACTAACAGTTTTTATATCTTATAGAAAACAATTTGGTTCTGTGACGAAAATACAACAATATTCACCATCAAGTTCTACTTAGGAATCATGTTCTTCAGGGGGCCGGGCTCATCCCCAGTACTCCTAATTAAAATCGGAACATTAGCCTGAGTTTAGTCTTGTTTTCCGTTGCAAAAACTATTTTTCGATCTCACACCTTTTTTTAGCTTTAAACAACATCTAATAAATAGTTTATAATTCACTGGCAACAACATTCAGTAGAAAGTGATGCGATTCTTCTTTGATAATTTTTCAATGGATTTGAATAGTATTTTCAAACAAGTGGTTTTTACTATTTCAATTTCTACGCTCTACGTTATAACTTTGTATGTATGTATGTATGTATGTATATATAATAAAATTAAAAAATTAACAATATGTTCTGAAGTTTATTTTGATTGGAAAAAGAGTTTTGTTTACCTTGCCTTGCCTTAACAATAGCTAAACGGACAGGACATTGATAAAAGTTTTACATTTTACGGTTTCATTTCAGTTTAGGTGGTTCCCGTAGCACCCAGCGTATATTCTATTGTTTCTTACCTGCTTGCGGAGCAAAGCCTGGATAACCTTGTTGTGGTGGATAGGGATGAGAAGGGTAACCTTGACTTAATCCAGGCTGCTGAGGATAACCACCATAATACTGGTTATGAGGATCTAGAAAAGAATAACATTAAAGTTGAATTACGTTGATTCAGTGTTTTCCATAAGGGTGATTGTGTGTGGGCGCATCAAACACATTTGACAAATTCTACCGTGACGTTACAACGTTTTAACTAATCTGTTGGCATAATTTTTACTCTAACATGAAATGTGCTCAAGAAACTCTTCAATATTATTGCAGATTCGGAAAGTACCCAAAATTCCTTATAAGAAACCCGACATTTATTTGCTTCGTTGATATCACATTGCACAATGGTCCAGAAACCCAATTTAGGGGGAAATTTGGGTCTGGAGCTCTATAGCAACATTTTAGAAAAAACACTTTCTTTCACAAAGTTTTTACATATGATAAAGCGCTTATTGAAAAATTATTAAAAATTATGGTGACCAACATTTTTAATGCAAAAAAGTATCTAACATTTTTATCTTTGTAGATAGAAGAAAAATTTGTTCTACAATGTTATAGCTTTATTAATTTTAAGTAACTTTGTAAAAAAAGAAGTTTTTCTCTATCTTTGAAAACAACCGATTTATATTAAAAAAACACATTTTACCCTATAACCTTTTTAATTTAAGTTTCATCTCAAAACTGTCTTTGAACGACTTTTAGAGCTTTTTAAGAGAAACAATTTGCAATGCTAGCATCGTAAATATCTAAATTTAACTCAAAGTAATCAATATTTTTCATCAAAAAATATGCGATTTTCATTTGTATGTCATTCTTTTTGGGGCAAACATAAAAAATATCTCTTGGTCTCATTTTGAAGGCCATACTTGACTTTATAAATGGAGGAATTTTTAAAAATATGTTATTTCTTAAATTTGAGTAAATTCAATTTACAAACAAGACAAAAATTTCAATAATTTTATACATTATGCATATAAAAGCACCCAGATTTATTTTTTGGTATTTTTTCTCATAACTAGGAATAATTACCTTTGATTTGATCCAAAAAAATTAAAAATCGATCAACTGGTTCAAAAGTTATGAGTTTTTTTTAAATTAAATACATTGAACACAGTCGTTTTTTATGGTCACCCTTTTTCGAAGTTGGTCACGCAAAGTGCTTCAATTGCGCTCAAAATCGCAGGGATGCATCTTTGTTGAAAATAATCAAACCCGTATTGCTTCGTTGGGTTGTTAAGGGAACTAGCACCGAAATAGGGTGACCATAAAAAACGGCTATATTTGATGTATTTTATTTTAAAAAATCCATAACTTTTGGTCTTTTTTGGTCAAATTAAAGGTAATTATTCCTAGTTATGAGAAAAAATACCAAAAAATGAATCTGGGTGCATTTACATGCATAATGTACAAAATTATTGGAATTTTCGTCTTGTTTTTAAATTGAATTTACTCAAATTTAAAAAAATAACATATTTTTAAAAATTCCTCCATTTATAGAGTCAAAATGAGTCACTTCGAAATGAGACCAAGAGATTTTTTTTATGTTTGCCCCATTAAGAATGACATACAAATGAAAAACGCATATTATTTGATGAAAAATATTAATAACTTTGAGTAAAATTGAGATATTTACGATATCAGCATTGAAAATTGTTTCTCTTAAAAAGCTCTAAAAGTCGTTCAAAGACAGTTTTGAGATGAATCTTGAAATAAAAAAGTTAGAGCGTAAAATGTGCTTTTTCAATATAAATCGGTTGTTTTCAAAGATAGAGAAAAACAAAGTTACTTGAAATTAATGGAGCTATTACATTGTAGAACAAATTTTTCTTCTATCTACAAAGATAAAAAGGAAGATACTTTTTTGCATTGAAACTGTTGGTCACCCTAATTTTTGATAGATTCTCAATAAGCGCTTATGTAACAAATTTGTAGAAGAAAGTTTTTCTCTAAAATGTTGCTATAGAGCTCTAGACCCAAATTTCCCCCTAAATTTGGTTTCTGGACCATTGTGCATTGGGGACTGATAATATAGTGTGACGTTACAACGCGCGAGAAATTCAGGACAAGGTTGCATATTAGGCTGTCCCAAAATTGCATGATGTCTGGAAACCTGGGGGCTCACCCTTAAAATGAAAGTTTAGGGTGTCAGAAAAAATCTTTATAAGGGCGAAAACTTTAGGAAATGATGTTTAAGGGGTGCACAAGCGGGATATTTGCAAAAAGTCAGGTTTTTGAACATGTTTTTTTAAAAACAATCTAACACTTCAAATTTCAATAATCGTTATGTCTTATTATTTCTAATGGATTCTTTAGGGTTCAAACTATAAGCCAGATTTTTGTTCAGAGCTGTTCAGGGTCCCAAGCATGCATTATGTATTTTTAAATTATCCAAAAAGTTGATTTTTCAAAAAATTCCAGCATTCAATCGTTTGAAGTGGGTACCGTACATTGAGCCATATAAAGTTCAATACCGTCAAAAGATGGGAAATTTAGTGGGGAATAACTTTGCTGAAGACACAATATGGCTATCTTTAACCCCAACAAAGTTATTCGTGATTTACTACTGAACTTTATGAATATTTATTTAAAATATAGTATTCGACAACACATTAACCAAAATTGCTACGACCCACCACTAAACCGCACAAATGATTACGCCTATTCATAGCAAAGTACTTGTACATTTTTTATACACCGCATAGGGAACAATAGGTTGCAAGTCTGCTTTATTGCAATCGTTATTAAACTAACTCCTTGGTAGATACAATGAATCAATAGCAATATTTTTCGTACCACGATCCAGGGATCGTTGAACAAAGGCTATTTACGTATGCGTGCTCTCATTACTCAGCTCTCTACAGAGAAATGAGAAAGTTTAGGAGGTAGTGAACAAATACACTCCGTCTCCGACAAATATTTCATTATCAGTTAATCTCTAGAAGTCACGGGAAATAGAACAATAACTTATCATGTCGCCGAAAACGAAGCTCAAATACGATCTGATGTCCGGCATAGCAAGAAAGAACCTGCCCAAAAATCATTTTCCGTCGCAGCTTGAGATCATCAGTAACTTCCGGTACAACCTGGAAAATCAGAAATCATCGAAGGGACAAAGTGTTCAGAATGTGTCTACCGAGGCAATGGCAATTGGGGATCGGGCTGGTTTCCCGCATCAGCTCAAGCGGAACGTTGTTAGACGAGTTACCAAGCTTATAGCATCATGGCAAAGACTAAAGAAGGTCTATAAGAAGCAGGACTCAAGATCATTAGAAAGGTTGAAATCGAGTAAGATACAGATGAGTGAATTTTTCAACATCAGCGTAGAAAATATCGAAAGCGAATTACAACACGATGCGATCCGCGTGGAGTTCTGGAACTATCAGAAACGTAATAAAATTCCGTGTGTGTTCCCGAAAGCCATCCAAACAAATGTACCGGTTACCTGTGAACAGTGTCGTGAAAAGAAAACATGAAAAATTGAGAACAAATCAACAAGGTCGAATATTAACGTTCGAGAACTAGTCGTGGAAGATACAAGTCAGGTCCGACGAAGTAAAAGACTACAACCACTAACAAACGCTTTTATCGAAAATATTGACCGAAACCGAATCTCTAACCGTGGGGCTGTTGGGGTATTAGCAGCCACAGCTGTTGTCTTTGATATCAATCCACAAGAACTAAGTTTAAGCAAATCTACTCTTCACAGAAACCGCAAAGCAGTATGTTTGCGTGCACAGTTTTATAATATTGATGTTTAATATGTCTTTCCATTCTCCAGGCCCGCCAAGAGATTGCTAAAGAAATTCAGGATAAGTTTCCAAAAGAAAAGTCTTTGGTCGTTCATTTTGATTCCAAGCAATTATTGTTCAATCGCAAAAAAACTGAAAAGTTAGCTGTTGTCGTGACGGGTTTAGATTCTGTTGATCAAATCATCAGTTGCGAATTTATAGAACACGGTACAGGAAAAGTCGTAGCAGAACAAGTTTTCAAAAGCTTGAAACGCTGGAATCTCGATGAAGTTATTTGCGGAAAGTGTTATGACACCACCAATGTGAATTTAGGAGAAAAAAATGGTGCTGCGGTCATCCTAGTGTGACGTCACACCCCGCGCAGAAAATACCTTATGTTCCGTCACGCAGAGTTTTGTCATACGGTACATTTTTAGCTTAGTCCGAAAGACAGTAAGCCTTCTGTTGAATGAAATGAAAACAGGTAGAGTGTAAAAGCGGGACACGGCCGTCTGCCGTTGTCCACCAAAAACAAGACCATTTGTGAAGAAAACAGGAAAAATCTTGAAGAAAGACCGCCAACGGTTCTGCTATGCAAGCGTTGGCGAAAACACTTTGCCTTCCGCGATGAATAGTCACTAAAGCCACCAAGGCATTGAATAAACAAAAAGAACTCGACAAACGGTAGCGTCGCTCAGCGTCGCCCATGCTCACGCGCGGGTTCTTAGCGCTCACGCTAGCGCACGTGTTTGAAAACACATGTTATGGCGCTCTCAATCAGAATGCCCAAAATGTACTAAAAGTTAAGCACAAGAAAGAGACAGGCCAAGAAATGCCATAGGCTAGTATAGAACAGCTAGGTATGTGGTAACCGGATCGAAGGGGAAAAGCCTTTCGCTCCGAGTTACCTGTAGGGTACTATTTAAGCTTTTGTGTGAATAAAGTAAGTTTAATCTACCGCTCAAGTCTCGAGTTGTAATTCCGTGCCGACGGCACGTACAGGGTTTTCTGGAGAAAGTCCTGGTATGTATAGGTATACCTACACACTAGAACGTCTACTAGGAAGAAAATTGCTGGATTTTCCGTGCAGGCACCACGTATATGAATTGATTCTTAAAACAGCCTACATGACATGTTTTGAACAACTGACAAGTTCTCCCGATGACGCTCTATTCAAATCATTCCGAAACGAATGGGATACAATAGATGAAAATGATTATGCTGGATTCCCTATTGGTACCTAATTATAATTTGAGGTTTCCTCAAGAAAATAAAATAACATGTTTTATATTGTATTATCTTTAATGGAACACTCGGACAAGAGGAAACCAAAAGTCTTGTTGATTTTTGCAGGCAAATGATCTTGCAAAAATTCATACGCGAGGACTATGCAGAACTTCTGCAGCTTTCATTATTGTGCCTTGGAGAAGGCGATCCAGTGAAATTTCGGCGCCCTGGTGCCCTACACCACGCCAGGTGGATGGCTCGGGCGATATATGGTCTCAAAATATACCTTTTCCGGGATCAATTCGAGACAGATAATGTCCAGCTTCACAGATTTGTGCTGTTTGTTGTGAAAATTTACGTGAAAGGGTGGTATGAATGTCCAGTGGCAACAGATGCACCAGTGAACGACTTGAGGTTTATGCAGTCCTTGCAAAATTTTGAGGATAAAGAGCTAAGCCAAAACACTTCCAGAAAGTTCGAGAAGCACCTTTGGTACTTAACAGAGCTCAATGTAAGTCTCTCTTTATTTAGTGATCGAGTAGATGAGGAAACAAAAAAGAAGATGGTAGAAAATTTGAAATAGCGGAGTAATGGAAGCTCTTTAACCAGAGTTAGAAAGTACTCGGCCAAAAAAGGTCTGGCCGATTATGTAACCGAAAGATACATGATCTTCTTTCAAATTTTGGGGCTAGAGTGCGGTTTCTTGAATGAAGATCCTACCAGTTGGAACTCACGAACTGATTACATTGAAGCGAAGAGGAAATGTAGCTCTTTAACGGTGATAAACGATCCAGCGGAACGAGCTCTCGGGACTACAATGATTTTGGTCCTAAGTCCGACGAAGAGAAGGGGAATACACTACTGATAATTGCAAATAACCGTAAAAAACAAAACAATTCATCGAAAAAGTCAGTAATTGATTACTTAAATTCATAATAATTGATTTATTTTTTTTTTCGACTCGTATTATTGGCTATTATAAATAAACATTGTAAATATAGAAAAAAGTGTATATTTTTTCTTCGCAGTAAATCACGAATAACTTTGTTGGGGTTGGAGATAGCCATATTGTGTCTTCGGCAAAGTTATTCCCCACTAAATTTCCCATCTTTTGACGGTATTGAACTTTATATGGCTCAATGTACGGTACCCACTTCAAACGATTGAATGCTGGAATTTTTTTAAAAATCAACTTTTTCGATAATTTAAAAATAAATAATGCATGCTTGGGACCCTGAACAGCTCTGAACAAAAATCTGGCTTATAGTTTGAACCCTAAAGAATCCATTAGAAATAATAAGACGTAACGATTTATTAAAATTTGAAGTGTTAGATTGTTTTTAAAAAAACATGTTCAAATATCCCGCTTGTGCACCCCTTAAACATCATTTCCTAAAGTTTTCGCCCTTATAAAGATTTTTTCTGACACCCTAAACTTTCATTTTAAAGGTGAGCCCCCAGGTTTCCAGACATCATGCAATTTTGGGACAGCCTATTGCATATTCAATCTTAGGGTACTTTTTCGCCGCGTGCCGACAGCTCGCTTCATAAGTAAAATTTAGAAACACGATGTATGACAAACAAGTTTGTCGAATAATATAATGCTCTAACTCTTATGCCTGAAGCGTAAGAGCCCATATTAAGTGCAATATTTAGTCAATATTCGCGGTGAATATTATAATATTCACCGCGAATATTGGCTGAACATCCCGCTGAATATGGGCTTTCACACTTTAGGCACAAGAGTTAGAGCATTGCGATTGCTTTCTTCAACAAACTTATAGCATTACTTTAGAACTGCAAGTTTGTCGTACATCAAGTTAGAAAATTATACTTGTGGAGCTAGCTATCGGCACGCGGTAAATTGAATGGAATTGACACCCCGAAATTGAATATGCAACCTTGATTCAGGAGACTGACATTTTCATCGAAAAGCCAAAAACTCGGCTCTGTTTAGAATTATATAATTCCAGGATTCGATAACAAATAATAATCGAACATTTACCGTGTTTAGAGTGTCGATAACTATTTTTGAGAAATTTTATTTTTCGTGACGTTATAGCTCGTATTTTGCAACAAGGGGTATTCTCGCTCCGTTGTAACGTCACAGCTCGCATTTTTCAGCAAGGGGCATTTTTGCTCCGTTGTGACGTCACGAAAATATGAATTAGTCGATATCCATTATTTATCGCATATTTCTGCTACATTTTCATAAAAACAGTTCAAAAACTGGTTCTATATATTTCTACATCTACTTCATGCACTTGGTTCATCGGTTATTCAAAACCTACGTAACAAATTACTTGGCGTTAAATGTTCGGGAATACGGCACGAAACTCAAATTTGAGCAACTTTCGTCATAGGTGACGTCTCAAACCTAGGTGAGATATTCTAGTGTCAAATTAGAGGTATTTTTGAGTTTTTTTTTTTGAGAGAAACGAATTATTAGTTTGATAAAATGTAAGGGGTTCCCATGAAGTAGAAAACTACGTTTTTCGTGACGTTACAACGCTAAAATATTACTGTTTTCGTACTGGCTTAAACTCAACATATTTGAAATTTTACTTAAAAACCCTTTATGCATTGAATGAAGCAATTATTATTCATTATTATGTTATATTATTATTTTATCGTTTCACTCGCTACAACTGAAACTTCGCAAACTCAGTTCGGCTAGTTTTTGCCGAAGAGAAGGTGAACAATCTTCATATTCCATACGACTATTGCATGTGTAATCTTTCGCCTTCTTCTTTGCCTTTCGTCTTTCGGTTGAAGTTGAAAACAACTTCAACTGACCTAAACATTGCTCGAAATCAATTTTCACAATCGTCGTCGTCTTGATTATCGAACTGAAGCCACTATAGCCAGCTTCAATGAAATCAGCAATAGGATGGACGAGGGCAAATTACTTCGGACAAACAAAGCGTTGATGTTGCTCGCTGCAGCTGCATCTGAGACATGGGAGCAGAAGTAAAGACTAGAAAAATGAAACTTTGAAGCTGATTTAGCGATTAGTAACATATTTCATGTGATATTAATGTGATGAATAACACGTGCAATGAAACATGTAGTGTGTAACATGTAGCGTGTAACATGTAACAAGTATCATACAACGTGCAACATGTAACGTGCAACATGTTCCATGCAACAATTCTGTCTTATAATTACCAAGTCTACAACAAGGTACATCAATCACAGCACCAAACTTGCTTGTCCTAACCTCACAGGTAAAAGCAGAGAAAAAAATTGACGCAAAAACTTGCTTCGGTTCATCGATAAGATTATTTAGTCCCTAGATAAGTAATGTCGCTAATGTACCTATTGTGTTTGAGGCAAACTATGTTGCACAAAAGATCCCGAACACTTGAATCGATTTTTCGCGATCCGACTTTTGTATAGATCATTGCACACAAAAAATAACATAACTTTTTTGACACTTCCCACACGCAAAAGTTGGAGTGTGCGTAATCATATCATTTATGAGTGAAATTAGCGCATTTACTGATTAAATTTGGAACCAGTACAACGCATGTACGTTGGGCATAACGCATTTGATGCTCTAGCGTATTTTGAATGTATTGCGCAGCTCCAACCCACTACACTTAGGGAACATACATAAATGACGTAGCTTTTTTTAGGTTTTTTGGCACCCCCCTTTCTCATCGTAGCATTTCGTCACAAACTTAGACGCCCCTCTCCTCTAGATAATAACGTATCTTTATAAAACACCCTCCCACCCCCCATGGATTTTTTTTTTTCAATTTTTTTTCTTATCAAAAACATACATTGTATCATAAATGATCAAGAAAAGACAAGAAATATTAAAATGACTCTTAACAGACAAAACAGCAATAAAATAAACTATTAGAACAAATCTATTTTTTTCTTAGTTCCATGTTTGCTACGTAGCTCGGCTTGACCCCCCCCCCCTCCCCCTCGTCACATTTGATACGCACCGGCTCGCGAAAGTAGAGAACGGTTTTTTGAGCGCCTCGAAACTGATCGTTCACCCGAAACCGAAGTTTACCGAGACATTACAATTTTTGTGTATGTGATACATATTCTGATTTTGATCTCTGTCAATGTAATCCTTAATCCTTGTACAACTTTTGCGTTATACGTATCACGCATTGGTTGTGCGAAGTCGGAGCAAATTCTGTGCGAATTAAAAGGACACATTGGATGATTAAAGCTTGAACTTTCGCGTGCACGGGTTGGTTAACAAGGTGTTAGATTTTTTTTCTATTCACCGTCGAGTGATAGGAGTGAAAATGAATGATATTGCTTATTCCTTTGGCTACTGGATTTTTAGCTCGCTTCATCAAGCACAGTTTAAATCAATGCATTGTTGTTGCCAGAAAAGATTGAGTGACAGAAGTATACTTCCTTCGAAAAACGCAACACTTATTAGATGTACGTACATCAATAAATTATTTCATCCACAAACAATTTTTTTTTTAATTTCCAATATTTATATATTACTAGCTGACCCAGCAAACTTCATCCCGCCTATTTTAGTGGTTAATTTAATAATTTTAAACATTTCAAATTTATTGATTCCTTGCGATTGGATAATATCGCTTAAAAATGATTGGTTTTATCGGAATGGCAACATCTTCAACTTTTGGCATTTGTACATGACCTCTATTCCGGATATATATTGGGTGCATTTCAGTTAGTTTCGTTGTTTTCCAGAAACTGAAAGTGGTCATCTTCTAATTCAAAATGGTTTCCAGGGTCAATGCTTGGCTTTTTTACATCAGTTCGATTACGGACATATCCATATGTAGTAGTATTCGGTTATTTTCGGCTGTTTCCCAGAAGTTGTCATTTTTCAATTCAAACTGTTGACTAAGGTCAATTTATAGCTCCTTGCATCATTCTGGATCCGGTGATACTCATATTGGGTGATATTTGGTCACTTTGGGCTATTTTTCAGGAACCGTAAGTCGCCATCTTGGATTTAAAAATGGCATTTTGAGACAATTTCTGGCCCCTGAGCGTCATTCTGGTTGAAGAAACACCCATATTGGGTGTTATTTGGTAATTTTCGGCTGTTTTCCAGAAACCGGATGTCACCATCTTCGAATTCAAAATGGTGTCTGTGGTCGATTCTAGCTCCTGTGTATCATTCTGGATCCGAAGATACTCATATTGTATAGAAATCGGCCATTTTTGGCTGTTTTTTAGAAACCGGAAGTTGTCATCTTACAATTCATAATGGTGTCTGAGGTCAATTTTCAGCTTCATTCTCGTTCCAGAGATACTCATATTGGGTGGTATTTGGTCACTTAAGGCTGTTTTCCGGACACCGGAAGTCGCCATCTTACAATTCAAAATGTTGTCTGAGGTCGATTTGTGGCTTCAGTGCGTCATAACGATTCCGGAAATACCCATATTAGGTGGTATTTGGTCATTTGCCGCTGTTTTTCTAAAACCGGAAGTCGCCATCTTGGATTTCAAAATGGCATTTGGGAACAATTTCGGGCCTCCGTGCGTCAATCTGGTTAAAGATACGCTCATATTGAGTGGTATTTGATCATTTTAGGTTGTTTTCCAGAGACCGGAAGTCGCCATCTTACAATTCAAAATGTTGTCTGAGGCCGATTTGTGGCTTGGATTTCAAAATGGCATTAGGAGACAATTTTTGGCCTCTGAGCGTCAATCTGGTTGAAGAAACATTCATATTGGGTGGTATTTGGTCGTTTTTGGCTGTTTTCAAGACACCGGAGGTCGCCATCTTACCATTCAAAATGTTGTCTGAGGTCGATTTGTGGCTTCAGTGCGTCATAACGATTCCGGAAATACCCATATTAGGTGGTATTTGGTCATTTGCCGCTGTTTTTCGGAAAACGGAAGTCGCCATCTTGGATTTCAAAATGGCATTTGGGAACAATTTCTGTCCTTCTTGTGTCAATCTAATTGAAGAAACGCTCATATTGAGTGGTATTTGATCATTTCCGGCCGTTTTCCAGACACCGGAAGTCGCCATCTTACAATTCAAAATGTTGTCTGAGGTCGATTTGTGACTTCAGTGCCAAATAACAATCCCGGAAATACCCATATTGGGTGGTATTTGGTCATTTGCCGCTGTTTTTCAGAAACCGGATGTCGCCATCTTGGATTTCAGAATGGCATTAGGAGACAATTTTTGGCCTCTGAGCGTCAATCTGGAAGCAGAAACACTCATATTGGGTGGTATTTGGTCATTTTCGGCTGCTTTCCAGACACCGGAAGTCACCATCTTACAATTCAAATTGTTGTTCGAGGTCGATTTGTGGCTTCAGTGTATCATAACAATCCCAGAAATACCCATATCGGTCATTTGCCGCTGTTTTTCAGAAACCGGAAGTCGCCATCTTGGATTTCAAAATGGCATTAGGAGACAATTTTTGGCCTCTGAGCGTCAATCTGGTAGAAGAAACATTCATATTGGGTGGTATTTGGTCATTTTCGGCTGTTTTCCAGACACCGGAAGTCGCCATCTTACCATTCAAATTGTTGTTTGAGGTCGATTTGTGGCTTCAGTGTATCATAACAATCCCAGAAATACCCATATTGGTCATTTGCCGCTGTTTTTCAGAAACCGGAAGTCGCCATCTTGGATTTCAAAATGGCATTTGTAAACAATTTCTGGCCTCTGAGCGTCAATCTTCTTAAAGAAACACTCATATTGGGTTGTATTTGGTCATTTTCGGCTGTTTTCCAGACACCGGAAGTCGCCATCTGACAATTCAAAATGTTGTCTAAGGTCGATTTGTGGCTTCAGTGCATCATGACAATCCCGGAAATACCCATATTGGGTGGTATTTGGTCATTTGCCGCTGTTTTTCAGAAACCGGAAATCGCCATCTTGGATTTCAAAATGACATTTGTAAAGAATTTCTGGCCTCTGAGCGTCAATCTGGTTAAAGAAACACTCACATTGGGTTGTATTTGAACATTTTCGGCCGTTTTCCAGACACCGGAAGTCGCCATCTTACAATTCAAAATGTTGTCTAAGGTCGATTTGTAGCTTCAGTGCATCATAACAATTCCGGAAATACCCATGTTGGGTGGTATTAGGTCATTTGCCGCTATTTTTCAGAAACGGGAGGTCGCCATCTTGGATTTCAGAATGGCATTAGGAGACAATTTTTGGCCTCTGAGCGTCAATCTGGTTGAAGAAACACTCATATTGGGTGGTATTTGGTCATTTTCGGCTGTTTCCCAGACACCGGAAGTCGCCATCTTACAATTCAAATCGTTGTTTGAGGTCGATTTGTGGCTGCAGTGTATCACAACAATCCCAGAAATACCCATATTGGGTGGTATTTGGTCATTTGCCGCTGTTTTTCAGAAACCGGAAGTCGCCATCTTGAATTTCAAAATGGCATTTGTAAACAATTTCTGGCCTCTGAGCGTCAATCTGGTTAAAAAAAAACACTTATATTGGGTTGCATTTGATCATTTTCGGCCGTTTTCCAGGCACCGGAAGTCGCCATCTTACAATTCGAAATGTTGTCTGAAGTCGATTTGTGGTTTCAGTGCATCACAACAATTCCGGAAATATCCATGTTGGGTGGTATTAGGTCATTTCCCGCTATTTTTCAGAAACGGGAGGTCGCCATCTTGGATTTCGAAATGGTATTTGGAGACATGCCAGAAGAAGGAAGGGTGTCGAAACATTATGGACATGTTTGTTACACCTAAAAACATTCACCTGCCAAATTTGGTTGTATTTGCTTGATTTGTTCTCGAGCTGTGCGTAATTTGAGTTTCATTTGTATGGGACCCCTCCCTTATAGAAGAGAGAGGGGTGTCAAACCATTATATTTGTTACCCCTAAAAACAATCACCTGCCAAATTTGGTTCCATTTAGTTGGTTAGTTCTCGAGATGTGCAGAAATTTGTGTTTCATTTGTTATGAACCTCTCCCTCACAGAAGAGGGAGGGGAGTCGAACCACTATGGTCATCTAGAAAATCTATAACGAGCGTCTTAGCAGAGTGATTGAGATCAATCAAAGAAATAGTTATCGGTTTCCGTTATACTCTACTGAATTTTTTGGAAATAAATATTGAAATTCAGTCCGCAAATATATAATTCGACTGTGACGTACAGTCTTCCTCAGTGCTTATGTGCATAACATAAGCACTGAGGAAGACTGTACGTCACAGTCGAAATATATATTTGCGGACTGAATTTCAATATTTATTCCCAAAAAAATTAGTAGAGTATAACGGAAACCGATAACTTTTTCTTTGATTGATCACTATGGTCATATTTGTTACCTCTAAAAACATTCACATACCAAATTTGGTTGTATTTGGTTGATTGGTTCTCGAGCTGTGCGAAATTCATATTTCATTTGTATGGGACCCCTCCTTGTATAAGAGAGAGGGGTGTCAAACCATTGGATATATTTTTGCCTTTCTCCTAAAAGGTATAGCAATCACTTGCAAAACCGAAAGTATAAAAGTGCTCCAAAGGGCCGAATGGCATATATCACTCGACTCAGCTCGACGAGCTGAGTATTTTCTGTATGTGTGTGTGTGTCTGTGTGTATGTGTGTGTGTGTATGTGCAGATTTTTATTCTCACTCACTTTCTCAGAGATGGCTGGACCGATTTTCATGAAATTAATTGCAAATGAAAGGTCTTGTTGTCCCATAAAACCCTATTAAATTTTATTGTAATCGGATTATTAGTTTAGAGGTTATGTATCAAAATGTGAAAATCACGAAACATCATTATCTCGAAAACTACACATCCGATTTGAACAAAATTGATTTTAAATGAACGGGCTACCTTAAAAACCCTTAACTTTTGAATTTTATGAAGATTGAACTTGTGGTTCAAAAGTTATGAAAAGAAACGTGTTCTGAAGACTGTTTAATCTCACTCACGTTCCTCAGAGATTCAGCCGATTTTCATAAAATCAGTGTCAAATGGAAGGTCTAGTTGCCCCATAAGACTCTATTGATTTGTTTTGCAATCGGACTATTACTTTGCCTGTTATGTTTAAAAATGGGAAATCAGGCTATGAAAAGGAACATATTCCGAAGACTACTTGGACTCACTCACTTTTCTCAAAGATAGCTGACCCGATTTCCACAAAATTAATGTCAAATGAAATGTATAGCTGCCTCAAAACACCCTATTGAATTTTACTGTAAGCGGACTGTAACTTCGTCTGTAATGTATCGAAATGTCAAAATCACGAAACTTCATTATCTCAGAAACTACACAACCGATTTGAACAATATCGATATGAAATGAACGAGCTAGTTAAGGGGTAACTGATGAATTATGATTGAACACGTGGTTTAAAAGTTTGGCTGCCCTATACGTTTCCATTTCATTTAATTATAATCGAACTTAAGCAACCGTTATGTATTAAATTGTTTATAAAACAACGAAAGTCTATTATCTCAAAGATTACATGACTCATTTGAACATAACTAGTGTCATACGAACAAGTCATCTCTCAAACTTACAAATAACAAACTTCATAACAATTTGATATGTGGCTCAAAAGTTATGGAAAGCGAAGAAATTCAAAGATTATTTAAAACTATACCTGCTTTGATCGATATATGTGGCCTCAACATAATTTAAATGTGGTATCGTACTATTCGAACGTTCCAATTTAATTGATTCCTTGCGATGTGTTAAAAGTCTGCAAATGCACGACGAATCGGCCGTAGGATAAGATCAAAGTCAAATAACAAATCGTTTGAAATGATTGGGTTTATCGAAATGACAATATCCTCGACTTTTGGCTTCTGTACATCGCCTTAAGTCTTAATATATTCATATTGGGTGGTATTCGGTCATTTTTAGCAGATTTTCTGGCATCAGTCTGACACCGGAAATACCCATATTGGGAGGTATTTAGCTATTTTGGTTGTTTTCCAGAAACTAAAAGTGGTCATCTTTAAATTCAAAATAGTGTCCAGGGTCAATGTTTGGTTTCTATGCATCATCTCGATTACAGAAATATTCATATTGAGTATTATTCGGTCATTTTCGACTGTTTCCTAAAAGTTGCCATTTAGCAATTCAAAATGGTGCCTGAGGTCAATTGTTAGCTCATTGCATAATTCTAGTTCCAGATATACTCATATTAGATGGTATTAGGTTATTTTAGGCTGTTTTTCACAAACCGGAAGTCGCCATCTTGGATTTAAAAATGGTATTTGAGATAATTTCTAGCCTCTGAGCGTCATTCTGGTTGAAGAAACACCCATATTGGGTGTTATTCGATCATTTCCGGCTGTATCCCAGGAACCGGAAGTCGCCAACCTAGAATCCAAAATGGGATGTGTGGTCGATTTCAGCTGCTGTGTATCATTCTGGATCCGGAGATACTCATGTCAGACGGAAATCGGCCATTTTTGGCCGTTTTCCAGAAACCAGAAGTTGCCATCCTACAATGCATAGTGGTGTTCTTGCAACATTCTGGCTCCGGAGATACTCATATTGGGTGGTATTTGGTCACTTTGGACTGTTTTTCAGAAACCAAAAGTCGTCATTTTGAACTTTAAAATTGCCTGTGAAATCAATTTCTGTCATCTGGGCGTAATTATGGTTCCAAAAACATTCATATTGAATGGTATTTGGTCATTTCCGGCTGTTTGCCAGACACCGGAAGTCACCATCTTAAAATTCAAGATTGTGTCTGTGATCAATTTTTAGCTTCTGTGCATCTTTCTGGTTCCGGAGATACTCATATTTAATGGGAATCGTCCATTTTAGGCTGATTTCCAGAAACCGGAAGTTGCTATCTTACAATCCAAAATGTTGCCTAAGGTCGATTATGGAACATATTTTTTACCACTAAAACATTCACCTGCCAAATTTGGTTCCATTTAGTTGGTTAGCTCTCTAGATGTGCAGAAATTTGTGTTTCATTTGTATGGCATCCCTCCCTTCCAAAAGAAGGAGGGGTGTCAAAACATTATGGACATATTTTTTACCCCTTAAAACATCTACGTGCCAAATTCCGTTTCATTTGCTTGGTTTGTTCTTGAGTTGTGCAGAAATTTATGTTTCATTTGTATGGGACCCCTCGCTTCCAGAAAAGGGAAGGGTCTCAAACTATCATGGGAACCTTTATCGGCACCAAAAACCCCTACATACAAATTTTCACGCCGATCGGTTCGGTAATTTTCGAGCCTATATGGATCAGACAGACAGACAGACCGGATTGCATTTTTATATGTATAGATTACAACATCAATATTTTTTAAGAGTGAATATACATTTATTGGACTGAAGCGTTCATGTAAATCTATTTTTACAAATAAAAGTTTGAATGAGAAAGGCTGGGTCTGACCGCTAGGTGGATTAATTTAGGTTTTTACCCCTAAAAACATCCACCTACCAAATTTGGTCGTACTTACTTGGTTAGTTCTCGAGATGTGCAAAAATTTGTGTTTCATTTGTATGGGACCCCTCCCTTCCAGACGAGGGAAGGGTGTCGAATCAACATGGACATATTTGTTACTCCTAAAAACGTTCACTTGGCATATTTGGTTCCATTTACTTGGTTAGTTTTCGAGATGTGCAGAAGTTTGTGTTTCATTTGTATGGGACCCCTCCCTTCAAGAAGAGGGAAGGGCGTCGAATCAACATGGACATATTTGTTACTCCTAAAAACATCCACATGTCAAATTTGGTTCCATTTGCTTGGTTAGTTTTCGAGATGTGCAGAAATTTGTGTTTCATTTGCATGGGACCCCTCCCTTGCAGAAGAGGGAGGGGTCTCGAACTATCTTAGTCACCTTTCCCGGCCTCAAAACCCTTTTTTTTTAAGTATTTATGATAAATATTAGTAAATAATGAGTATGTGTGTCCAATCACAAATGGTGACTTCTCAACACTGTAAGAAATTTGTAATTTTAATTGTTAGGATTTGTTTGCTTTCGCAATTAGGACTTATCATTCGTAGGGATTTAAACCTACTTGTCAGAAAAGGGGAAGTAAACTTACAACTAACTTAATTGCTAACTTATTGGCTATAAAGAGAGCTTATCGTAGCAATTGAGGATTGCAACGATTTTTGTCGAAAATTGTTAATAACTTTATTTGACATAGGGCAGGGAACGGCTTAAGCAGTAGCGCCTATTTTAATCAGTCGAAGAAAACAGGCCTCAAACTCCTGCATTTTTATCAATATCGACAATTTCAATGATGGAAACGAAAACTTTGATTTTCTAGCTGTCTTACGAATATAAGAAATACCGTTAATCACAAAGGAATCTGTGAACAATTGCAATTGAAACAAATTGACCTATACAGTCTCCGCCAACCACGCTCGACGCCTGGGTTCCAATCCCACCGCCGACATAGGTGTCGATGGTTGTTTCGTCTGAATACACAGGTGGTTCATAAAGCTGCTTAGAATATGTTGCCTACCCTAGCTTCTAATGGTTCAACACCAGTAAGTCTATGTAATTAGAGTGTACCAAACCAAGGAGGACGCTTCAAAATCATTTTCAGAATTTTATTCTGAATCCTTTGGAGCGTTTTCTTCCTTGTTGAACAGCAACTTGACCAGATCGGTACAGCATAAAGCATTGCTAGTCTAAAAATTTGTTTGTAAATTGAAAGTTTGTTCTTTAAACAAAGTTTAGAATTCCTGTTAATGAGAGGATATAAACATCTCGTATATTTGATGCACTTGGCTTGTATACTCTCAATGTGCTCTTCGAAAATAAGTTTTTTATCATAAATTAGTCCCAAGTACTTAACCTTGTCAGACCAACTTAAAATAACCCCATTCATCTTGACAACGTGATTATTGTTTGGCTTGAAGAAAGAAGCCCTAGGCTTATGCGGAAAAATTGTCATTTGAGTTTTAGAAGCATTGGGAGAGATTTTCCACTTTTGCAAGTAGGAAGAAAAAATATCTAAACTTTTCTGCAATCGACTGCATATGACACGAAAACTTTTTCCTTTTACGGAAATGCTTGTGTCATCGCAGAACAATGACTTTGTGCATCCTGGAGGCAAATCAGGAAGATCTGAAGTAAATATGTTGTACAGGACTGGACCCAAGGACGTGTGCAGACGCTTTATTTATTGCGTCCGTGGTAATCGCGTTTTATAGTGATATATAGCACGTTAAATTGTGAATTTCGTGTGGTAATTGTAGGTGAAAATGTTTCGAGTGTTATAACAGTGTATTAAAAGTGATTTGGAAGTGAAACGATCTGGAAATTCAAAGTTTTATTGCCGTTTTTTACCAATTTGTCGCCTAGCAAATGGCTGCTTTCAAAGCGCAGTGTTGTGTTGGTGACTTTTCTTTGATACGGTAGTGTGCAAACATATTCTCCGCCGACGGCACGGTCTGCTGAGAGGCAGAAACTGAGAGAGCGGCAGTTGTAACCATAGAAACAAGTTGCCTATACTTGTTTGTGTGCGAGCGGAGGCATGTTTGGTTTGCTGAAAGCTGATTCAATGACTAAGATAAGTGCATACATTTACAGACATGTTTGTTTATTTATAAATGACTCGAAGGTAGTAGTTTTCACCGACAAGAATCAAATTGTTTTTTTCTATATTTCGTGTTGTAGCGTGTGCAGTATAGTATGAGTTTTTTTAGCGATGAATTTGTGCGTCATTTAATGGCAAATTCATCTTTCATGTGTGCTACCACAGCGTAGCATTTTCTTACTGTTCTGTCATTCATTCATGCACCGCTTGAAAAGGTGTACCACACGATTGCTGTTTATCTATTTTGCGATATTTCCCAATGTTAAAAATGTCTTGAATTTCTGAACTGAAATATATCTGATGACCATGTTTTAATGTCCATTGTCATTCCTTTTCTATTTATGACTTCACTAGCTTTTGAATAATTATTTTTACGCCATAGCAAAGTTTTGTTAAACATGCTAAATTTTTATAGACGCAGATCCGATACGGTAAAATGAATAATAATTGTTCTGGCATTTTGTAAAGGGCTTAGAAATACTGTAATGTTGTGTCAAGCTCGTTTCTGCGGCTGTGCTACACCGTCCTGGACTACACTTTACAGCTCGAAAACGAACACGCAAGCGACGCTACACTCAGCTGTCATATTTTTAGTACGCCATTTGAGAGCATTTGTTTTGTTATTAGTGTTTTCAGACTGCACCCTGTCTCTTTCGGGTGTAGTCCAGGATAAAGTGTGTAGTCGGATACAGAAAAAGTATCATCCGGAAAGTGAAAAAAAGTACAGGACAAAACTGTAGTCCGGGTGTGAATGCGCCGCGGAGACGAGTTCGACATTACATAAGCTTTTACGCATGTCGTTTGACAAAAAGGTCCCCATCGCTCAGCTTAATAATGAGCCAACATAACGCGTAACATTGTGGTTGTGGTTTGTGGAATTCGGAATATGGTGCATTGTTGCTAGTCGAAGTCGAAATCTTATAATTCAATTTTTTCGATTTTTCTAGTTTCTGAGCAGAGGTTTTTGTATACTATGTCCCAATAATGACTAGTTCGGCATTTTGTCAACAAACTTAAGATATATATTTTGATCAATCTGCGTATCTGCATTTTTCAAATTATTGGAGCTTTGGATGCATGCAACTTTGCCAATTTTTCTATTTGATAGGCAACACTCGTATCGACAGCTAATAGAGAATCGGCGTGAAATATCGTGCTCCCGAGCGTCTCCGTCGGTAGTCGTGGATTGAGCGGTCGTGCACAATGCTTTGGTAAAACGCGTCTCCGGTCCGGGAGAGTTTTGCTCATATAAATGTTTTCGAAATGTAGTAACCCAACTTTATGATATGTAAGTTCGAATCGTCCACTTAGTGTGGTATACCATTTTGCGTTTCACTAGGATGTACCACACTTACCTGTGCGTGACCCTAACAACACTCTTTAGTTTATTACTGCTTTAAATCGGTCTCAAATAAAAAAATCGCTTTTTAAGAACAGACGAACAGTATACAAGAAACGCCGTTAGTCGACCTGCTAAGCTCAAAGACAGAAGTCCGAGTGACCGAATATCTAGAGACTTCGCGTCGATACCTTTCATGAGGTCGTATTTTCTACAGATTGGTTATAAACGTGTTATAATTTTTATATAAATAGTATCACTCCACGAAGAAGTGATAGGAGTCGCGAGGCGTTAACGTGGACTCACCTCTCGTAGCTTTCGTAACATTGTGTAGTCAGCTGAGATCAATCAATGGGAGACACGTTACGATAGTTGCATAATGACTACATAAACAGATGTTCAAATATTTGAGTCGGTCTTGATTGAGTCATAGGTCCGGTATTCTCGCGTGCACTTTATTTTTGCGGTGTTACTTCATCTAACATATTGATCGCGTTATGATTTCCGTAGAAGGTATAATGAACTCGTACGCGCGATATTTGTTATTATGAACCCGGTACTCGAACTCAGCGCATCGTTTACCAAAACGAACCTGCTGCAAACCTTACCCTTTTCTCCAACATCCCAGTGATTTCTCGTGGAAGTGCAGAGGTGTTCTCGGCTTCCAATAAAGCGAGTATTACGTCAACATATTCCTATACACACTCCTTCTTTGACCTGCATTCGGATGCGGCCGGCGCTGGTATTGCCTAATATAAAGATTAAGGTCACCAGTTTTTGCACATTGAAGATGAATGTTAGTCCCAAGCATCATCTGTTGGTTCTCTGTGTAATTACAGTTGATTTGGCAATAACGGAGTAGCAACCGCGAGCGGTCAATCATGCTCATGCTCATGCTCATGTACAGGACTGGACCCAAGACTGAACCTTGAGGTACACCTGATCTGACAGGAAATCTATCAGATTTTGAATTCTGATAGACAACCTGCAGAGTTCGATCAGTAAGATAATTTTTCAAAATTTTGATTAGGAAAATTGGAAAATTAAAAGTTTGCAATTTCGCAATCAAACCTTTATGCCAAACACTGTCGAATGCTTTTTCTATGTCTAAAAGAGCAGCTCCAGTGGAATAACCTTCAGATTTGTTATCATATTAGTAACTCTGAGCAATTTATGAGTTGTGGAATGCCCATGGCGAAATCCAAACTGTTCATTTGCAAAAATTGAATTTTCGTTGATGTGTGACATCATTCTGTTAAAAATAATTCTCTCAAACAGTTTACTTATTGAAGAAAGCAAACTGATTGGTCGATAACTTGAAACTTCAGCTGGGTTCTTATCCGGTTTTAAAATTGGAGTAATTTTTGCATTTTTCCATAATTTGGGAAAATATGCAATTTTGAAGCAGCAATTAAAAATTTTCACTAAAAATTCCATTGTGCTCTCAGGGAGATGTTTGATTAGTATATTAAAAATTCCATCGTCACCAGGTGCTTTCATATTTTTGAAATTTTTAATAATTGATTTAATCTCATTCAAGTTAGTTTCAATTATTTCTGCAGGTAAAAAATTCTGGGAAGAAATTAAATCAAACTGACGAGTGACTTCATTTTCAATTGGACTCACAAAATTCAAATTTGAGTTATGAACACTCTCAAACTGCTGAGCAAGTCTGTGAGCCTTTTGTTCATTGGATACAAGAAAACGTTCACCATCTTTTAAAACTGGAATAGGCTTTGAAGGTTTCTTAAGAATCTCCGTAGCTTCCAAAAGGGTTTTGAATATGGTTTTAATTTTTCAACTTTAGTCTCAAAATTTTGATTTCTCAGAAGAGTAAATCTATGTTTAATCTCCTTCTGTAAATCTTTATAAATAGTTTTAAAAACAGGGTCACGAGAACGTTGATATTGACGTCTGCGGACATTTTTCAAACGAATTAGAAGTTGAAGATTTCGTCAATTATTGGTGAATCAAATTTCACTTGAGCCTTTAGAACAGAATAATTCCTGGCATCAACAAATGCACATTTTAATGCTTCCAAAGCGGAATCAATATTCACTTCGTTTTGCAAATCAAGCTCATTATTGAAATTTCTCTCAATATGAGTTTTGTATCTTTCCCAATTAGCCTTGTTATAATTAAAAACAGAGCTCATAGGGTTTAAAACTGATTCATGTGATGAAGAAAAGTTATTGGAAGATGGTCAGAATCAAAGTCAGCATGTGTGATCAAATCACTACATACATGACTTTGATCTGTTAGCACCAAATCAATTGTTGAAGGGTTTCTTACAGAAGAAAAACATGTAGGACTATTCGGAGACAAAATAAAATAGTATCCTGAAGAACAATCATTGAATAAAATTTTGCCATTGGAATTACTTTGAGAATTATTCCATGAACGATGTTTAGCGTTAAAATCGCCGGTTATAAAAAATTTCGAACGATTTCTGGTGAGTTTTTGTAAATCACCTTTAAAGTAATTTTTGTGCTCGCGTGTGCATTGAAATGGTAAATATGCTGCGGCAATAAATAAAATCCCAAGTTCAGTTTGAACTTCAATTCCCAAAGTTTCAATAACTTTCGTCTCAAGATGGGGAAGAGCACGATGTTTGATTCGGCGATGAATAACAATTACAACTCCATCGCCGGAACCCTGAATCCTATCATATCTATGAACCACGTAATTGGGATCATATTTTAATTTTATGTTAGGTTTCAAAAATGTTTCAGTAATAATTGTAATATGCACATTATTTACTGTTAAAAAATTAAAAAGCTCATTCTCATTGGCCTTCAATGAGCGAGCATTACAATTTAATATTTTAATTGTTTTATTTAAAATCATTGCTAAATTTTAAATTAGAAACAATTTTAATAGTAAAATTTGTGCCTATTTGAATGGCTTCAAACATTGATTTTGCCTGCAACATGGCGTTCATAAGATCGAACATTGCCTGTTGCAAAAAAGAAAGTTTACCTGCCGTAATAGGCCCCAGGCAGTTGACATTAAAATATTTTCGGCAGCAATATTAGCTAGAGTAATAGGTGTACAATTATTTTCTAGCGTGTTTTGCTTACCCATATTAACGGTCATTTTCGAACTACCAACACTAGGCGGTATAATGTTCGAACTACCTGTAACCTGTGCATAAGTTAAACGGGTATGCAAAGGAGTAGGTGAACTATGCGTCACTGGTACGCTTGGAGAATTTTGCTTTGAAGTTGGTTTTAATTGAGAAATTGAATTTTGTTTACCTTGCCTTGCCTTAACAATTGCTAAACGGACTGGGCATTGATAAAAATTTGACATATGGTTGCCGTTACAATTCGCACATCGAAAATTTTTACTCTCTTTCACAGGACATGTGTCCTTTTTGTGAGAAGAGTCTCCACAATTAAGACATTTTTGGTCCAAGTTACAGAATTTGGAACCATGGCCATAACGTTGGCAAGTACGGCATTGGTTGATATGCTTTTCACCTCCGCCATACTTCCTATAAATTTCCCACTTTACACGCACATTATACAAAGCATGTGCTTTTTCAAAAAATTTTAAGTTATTAACCTCACTGCGGTTAAAATGAATTAAATAATTAACAAGGGAGCCTCTAAAACCCTTATATACAAAATTTCACGCCAATCGGTTCGGTAGTTTCCAAGCCTATATGAATCAGACAGACAGACAGACAGACAGAGCTGTATTTTTATATGTTTAGATTTTTCTAATAATGTATTTTCACAGCACTGCCGCACACGAGTCAAAACAAACTGTCAGAAAATATGATGGATTAATGTCAAATTCGTTTTTGCGGTGTAGCTGCACTCGAACTACACTTTTTATTTTGTAACTGCAGGATACTTGCAGGGCACTGGACTGACCAGTGTATCAGTAGTAGCGAGGCTGTGACGTGTTAGCTTTGCAAGTTGCATGGAGTTGTATAGAAAATTGAACTTAATTGGTTTATTTTTGTTCTATTTTAATTTAGTGCACACATTTGTTCATTGCAGCATGAAAGAATTTTATCTTGGGCTTCTTTTTCATCAAAACCTCGGGTTATTAAGAGTGCCTGTATGAGTAGCAAAGCAAAGCCTTGGTACTACATTCAGATTCGGAACTTAACCTTCTGTTATTTATGTATTTATGCACAGACTTCGCAGCCGGCTGTTTAGTGTACAGGACAGTTGCGGGGCTAGCGCTACGATCCTACTGACACTAACAGTCTCTCCCGAGCCGAGACTCGAACCTACGACGAGTGGCTTGTAGGGCCAGCATCGTAGTTCGAGACCATCTGGGAGATGAGTAGACTTAATCTAAATCTCCCAAAAACCGTCACTATTTCTGGTTAATTTTACTTAAGTCTCGTGTACACTATTTGTTTAAAGAATTCGAAGAAGTTTTGTTTAGTTTGAGCAGTGCTGGAATGTATGTGTACAAAAACCACACAGACTTGACCTGCCCAATCTTCGTGGACTCATATTCGTTCATACACTTTTTTAAAATTTGATTAGAGCGTAGATTCTGGACTTAAAGCCTCTTTAACCCTCTAGTGCCCAATGCCGCCATTTAGCGGGCTTAAGTCGAAATTCTGAAAAGCTTCAATTAATACTTAAAAAGTGTTTATAATTATTCATAGTGATTTTACCGAAGCTCGTCTAGAAATTAACTTGGACACTAGAGGACCTAACCTGGACACTTAACTGTGAACATTTACGGAAACATTATCTCATTAATTTACCTACTGGACAACAACAAAAATTGATGTCCCTTCTTTTCATCTGAAATGTTAGTATCATACTTTAGCCTATGGATATCCGTCGCAGTCGCAGGATCAGTTCAGACACACTGTTTGTTTTAGTTTCGAAGGTATACTGAACGCAAAGTACTACATTTTACTGGAGTACTATCGAGGAAAAGTAGCAAAGCAGCAAAAAAATACTTTCGCTATGAAATGCTATACATTTGCCGCACTGCATCAAAGCTAACACGTCATAGTTAAGAGTTTATGTGTGAATCGTGTATCGACACACTCCGAGTCCAGAATACCCGTCATTACGTACCCTGATGTAACTGTTTTTTTTAGCTTTCCGGAAAACACTTTTTCTGTCGCGGACTGCCCTTTTTCTATCCCGAAAGCAAAGGTGTAGGTGTAGTTTGAAAACACCAACAACAAAAACAAATGTTCGACAGCATTTGCCGTACGAAAAAAATGACAGCTGAGTGTAGCGTCGTTTGGTGATACTCAGAGAGAGAAAGAGATGAGCGATGAAAAAACAATGTGGCAATTAGATTTCATATGTCAGAGGTGCCAGATCTCTTCTCATAGCGCAATGAGGACTATTTTTTTCGTTCGACTCGTATGGTGACGGTCAAAGGCCTGGGGAATAATAAAGTGCATCACAAAAACTATGAAGGTGTTTATTTTATGTTCATGTTTAATTTTATATACTTTCACCATTATTGAGCATTATTTTGTTGACCATACAAAAGGTTTGTGAACCACCACTTAAAAATCACTGTGATAAAGCCATTTTGGAGCATTCTAAATTCATGGTTTAGCAATAGAACATGAAAAACTTGGGAAGATAAATAAATGTATCCTTTATTGTACCTGATTGCAATACCTCTTAATATATTGCCTTGCTTGTTCGTTTGGCTCGGATTTTGGCATGTCGTTTGGCTCACTTTTTTTCATGCACACTTCTTTGTTGTAGTACTTTCAAACTGTGCAGTCCATTTCGGAGTAAAGTGCGCAATACAAGCACAGAGAATATATTAACAAGCAAACGATAAAAAGTGTGTAAAAAAGTTTATGTGCGCAAAAATATAACCTCCGAATTAAACGGCATAGCAAATATATTTCAACGTCAATACCAAAGGGAGTGAAAAGCGCTATTTGGTCAATCAAGTCTCCTCGGAAACTGGAGAAGCACTCACCGGATTTAAAATGAAGAAAACAAACATATGTACATTTCCACCGAAAGTTTTCCTCGAGCTGGAGGGCATTGAACCAAAGTTTTCTTCCTTTAGCACTTAGATTGTTTAGGTACCGGTTGTGGGAATCGGATGGAAACGCAATTTTTAACAACACACTTTTCACTCGAACCGAAAATTTATCAAGTCCATGTAAACAAGCTCGCGACATCTGTCAAATCTTTTTATTCTTTTTTGACAGAGGACTACGTCTATCTGGAAGTTAGAAACCTGAATTTGAAAATCTGGTAATCAGTGGCGTAGCTATGGTTTGGTGGGCCTGGTGCGGTAACAAAAATGTGGGCCCCCAATGAAAATGACTGGGCAGTTTTTTCTTCCATAAAAGGAATTGAGAGAAAAAAAAACTTAGATTTTTTACTTATTTATTCCGTTGTCCGCAAAATCAATAATTAGGTATTTAGATACTCACTTTCCGAGCCGCTTGGTTGACAAAATCAGAAATAACAGATTCAGAATCAATGGAATCAGTGATTTCACGTTCGGTTGATAAAATGGCAAGTTATTCATCGTTGACCTCAAATAGTTCTTGATCAACTTTAACTTAGAGCCAACTGTTTTCGAGTGCATATAGTCTCGCGTGAAAGAAGGAGGGGTGTCAAAACATTATGGACATATTTTTTACCCCTTAAAACATCTACGTGCCAAATTCCGTTTCATTTGCTTGGTTTGTTCTTGAGTTGTGCAGAAATTTATGTTTCATTTGTATGGGACCCCTCGCTTCCAGAAAAGGGAAGGGTCTCAAACTATCATGGGAACCTTTATCGGCACCAAAAACCCCTACATACAAATTTTCACGCCGATCGGTTCGGTAATTTTCGAGCCTATATGGATCAGACAGACAGACAGACCGGATTGCATTTTTATATGTATAGATTACAACATCAATATTTTTTAAGAGTGAATATACATTTATTGGACTGAAGCGTTCATGTAAATCTATTTTTACAAATAAAAGTTTGAATGAGAAAGGCTGGGTCTGACCGCTAGGTGGATTAATTTAGGTTTTTACCCCTAAAAACATCCACCTACCAAATTTGGTCGTACTTACTTGGTTAGTTCTCGAGATGTGCAAAAATTTGTGTTTCATTTGTATGGGACCCCTCCCTTCCAGACGAGGGAAGGGTGTCGAATCAACATGGACATATTTGTTACTCCTAAAAACGTTCACTTGGCATATTTGGTTCCATTTACTTGGTTAGTTTTCGAGATGTGCAGAAGTTTGTGTTTCATTTGTATGGGACCCCTCCCTTCAAGAAGAGGGAAGGGCGTCGAATCAACATGGACATATTTGTTACTCCTAAAAACATCCACATGTCAAATTTGGTTCCATTTGCTTGGTTAGTTTTCGAGATGTGCAGAAATTTGTGTTTCATTTGCATGGGACCCCTCCCTTGCAGAAGAGGGAGGGGTCTCGAACTATCTTAGTCACCTTTCCCGGCCTCAAAACCCTTTTTTTTTAAGTATTTATGATAAATATTAGTAAATAATGAGTATGTGTGTCCAATCACAAATGGTGACTTCTCAACACTGTAAGAAATTTGTAATTTTAATTGTTAGGATTTGTTTGCTTTCGCAATTAGGACTTATCATTCGTAGGGATTTAAACCTACTTGTCAGAAAAGGGGAAGTAAACTTACAACTAACTTAATTGCTAACTTATTGGCTATAAAGAGAGCTTATCGTAGCAATTGAGGATTGCAACGATTTTTGTCGAAAATTGTTAATAACTTTATTTGGCATAGGGCAGGGAACGGCTTAAGCAGTAGCGCCTATTTTAATCAGTCGAAGAAAACAGGCCTCAAACTCCTGCATTTTTATCAATATCGACAATTTCAATGATGGAAACGAAAACTTTGATTTTCTAGCTGTCTTACGAATATAAGAAATACCGTTAATCACAAAGGAATCTGTGAACAATTGCAATTGAAACAAATTGACCTATACAGTCTCCGCCAACCACGCTCGACGCCTGGGTTCCAATCCCACCGCCGACATAGGTGTCGATGGTTGTTTCGTCTGAATACACAGGTGGTTCATAAAGCTGCTTAGAATATGTTGCCTACCCTAGCTTCTAATGGTTCAACACCAGTAAGTCTATGTAATTAGAGTGTACCAAACCAAGGAGGACGCTTCAAAATCATTTTCAGAATTTTATTCTGAATCCTTTGGAGCGTTTTCTTCCTTGTTGAACAGCAACTTGACCAGATCGGTACAGCATAAAGCATTGCTAGTCTAAAAATTTGTTTGTAAATTGAAAGTTTGTTCTTTAAACAAAGTTTAGAATTCCTGTTAATGAGAGGATATAAACATCTCGTATATTTGATGCACTTGGCTTGTATACTCTCAATGTGCTCTTCGAAAATAAGTTTTTTATCATAAATTAGTCCCAAGTACTTAACCTTGTCAGACCAACTTAAAATAACCCCATTCATCTTGACAACGTGATTATTGTTTGGCTTGAAGAAAGAAGCCCTAGGCTTATGCGGAAAAATTGTCATTTGAGTTTTAGAAGCATTGGGAGAGATTTTCCACTTTTGCAAGTAGGAAGAAAAAATATCTAAACTTTTCTGCAATCGACTGCATATGACACGAAAACTTTTTCCTTTTACGGAAATGCTTGTGTCATCGCAGAACAATGACTTTGTGCATCCTGGAGGCAAATCAGGAAGATCTGAAGTAAATATGTTGTACAGGACTGGACCCAAGGACGTGTGCAGACGCTTTATTTATTGCGTCCGTGGTAATCGCGTTTTATAGTGATATATAGCACGTTAAATTGTGAATTTCGTGTGGTAATTGTAGGTGAAAATGTTTCGAGTGTTATAACAGTGTATTAAAAGTGATTTGGAAGTGAAACGATCTGGAAATTCAAAGTTTTATTGCCGTTTTTTACCAATTTGTCGCCTAGCAAATGGCTGCTTTCAAAGCGCAGTGTTGTGTTGGTGACTTTTCTTTGATACGGTAGTGTGCAAACATATTCTCCGCCGACGGCACGGTCTGCTGAGAGGCAGAAACTGAGAGAGCGGCAGTTGTAACCATAGAAACAAGTTGCCTATACTTGTTTGTGTGCGAGCGGAGGCATGTTTGGTTTGCTGAAAGCTGATTCAATGACTAAGATAAGTGCATACATTTACAGACATGTTTGTTTATTTATAAATGACTCGAAGGTAGTAGTTTTCACCGACAAGAATCAAATTGTTTTTTTCTATATTTCGTGTTGTAGCGTGTGCAGTATAGTATGAGTTTTTTAGCGATGAATTTGTGCGTCATTTAATGGCAAATTCATCTTTCATGTGTGCTACCACAGCGTAGCATTTTCTTACTGTTCTGTCATTCATTCATGCACCGCTTGAAAAGGTGTACCACACGATTGCTGTTTATCTATTTTGCGATATTTCCCAATGTTAAAAATGTCTTGAATTTCTGAACTGAAATATATCTGATGACCATGTTTTAATGTCCATTGTCATTCCTTTTCTATTTATGACTTCACTAGCTTTTGAATAATTATTTTTACGCCATAGCAAAGTTTTGTTAAACATGCTAAATTTTTATAGACGCAGATCCGATACGGTAAAATGAATAATAATTGTTCTGGCATTTTGTAAAGGGCTTAGAAATACTGTAATGTTGTGTCAAGCTCGTTTCTGCGGCTGTGCTACACCGTCCTGGACTACACTTTACAGCTCGAAAACGAACACGCAAGCGACGCTACACTCAGCTGTCATATTTTTAGTACGCCATTTGAGAGCATTTGTTTTGTTATTAGTGTTTTCAGACTGCACCCTGTCTCTTTCGGGTGTAGTCCAGGATAAAGTGTGTAGTCGGATACAGAAAAAGTATCATCCGGAAAGTGAAAAAAAGTACAGGACAAAACTGTAGTCCGGGTGTGAATGCGCCGCGGAGACGAGTTCGACATTACATAAGCTTTTACGCATGTCGTTTGACAAAAAGGTCCCCATCGCTCAGCTTAATAATGAGCCAACATAACGCGTAACATTGTGGTTGTGGTTTGTGGAATTCGGAATATGGTGCATTGTTGCTAGTCGAAGTCGAAATCTTATAATTCAATTTTTTCGATTTTTCTAGTTTCTGAGCAGAGGTTTTTGTATACTATGTCCCAATAATGACTAGTTCGGCATTTTGTCAACAAACTTAAGATATATATTTTGATCAATCTGCGTATCTGCATTTTTCAAATTATTGGAGCTTTGGATGCATGCAACTTTGCCAATTTTTCTATTTGATAGGCAACACTCGTATCGACAGCTAATAGAGAATCGGCGTGAAATATCGTGCTCCCGAGCGTCTCCGTCGGTAGTCGTGGATTGAGCGGTCGTGCACAATGCTTTGGTAAAACGCGTCTCCGGTCCGGGAGAGTTTTGCTCATATAAATGTTTTCGAAATGTAGTAACCCAACTTTATGATATGTAAGTTCGAATCGTCCACTTAGTGTGGTATACCATTTTGCGTTTCACTAGGATGTACCACACTTACCTGTGCGTGACCCTAACAACACTCTTTAGTTTATTACTGCTTTAAATCGGTCTCAAATAAAAAAATCGCTTTTTAAGAACAGACGAACAGTATACAAGAAACGCCGTTAGTCGACCTGCTAAGCTCAAAGACAGAAGTCCGAGTGACCGAATATCTAGAGACTTCGCGTCGATACCTTTCATGAGGTCGTATTTTCTACAGATTGGTTATAAACGTGTTATAATTTTTATATAAATAGTATCACTCCACGAAGAAGTGATAGGAGTCGCGAGGCGTTAACGTGGACTCACCTCTCGTAGCTTTCGTAACATTGTGTAGTCAGCTGAGATCAATCAATGGGAGACACGTTACGATAGTTGCATAATGACTACATAAACAGATGTTCAAATATTTGAGTCGGTCTTGATTGAGTCATAGGTCCGGTATTCTCGCGTGCACTTTATTTTTGCGGTGTTACTTCATCTAACATATTGATCGCGTTATGATTTCCGTAGAAGGTATAATGAACTCGTACGCGCGATATTTGTTATTATGAACCCGGTACTCGAACTCAGCGCATCGTTTACCAAAACGAACCTGCTGCAAACCTTACCCTTTTCTCCAACATCCCAGTGATTTCTCGTGGAAGTGCAGAGGTGTTCTCGGCTTCCAATAAAGCGAGTATTACGTCAACATATTCCTATACACACTCCTTCTTTGACCTGCATTCGGATGCGGCCGGCGCTGGTATTGCCTAATATAAAGATTAAGGTCACCAGTTTTTGCACATTGAAGATGAATGTTAGTCCCAAGCATCATCTGTTGGTTCTCTGTGTAATTACAGTTGATTTGGCAATAACGGAGTAGCAACCGCGAGCGGTCAATCATGCTCATGCTCATGCTCATGTACAGGACTGGACCCAAGACTGAACCTTGAGGTACACCTGATCTGACAGGAAATCTATCAGATTTTGAATTCTGATAGACAACCTGCAGAGTTCGATCAGTAAGATAATTTTTCAAAATTTTGATTAGGAAAATTGGAAAATTAAAAGTTTGCAATTTCGCAATCAAACCTTTATGCCAAACACTGTCGAATGCTTTTTCTATGTCTAAAAGAGCAGCTCCAGTGGAATAACCTTCAGATTTGTTATCATATTAGTAACTCTGAGCAATTTATGAGTTGTGGAATGCCCATGGCGAAATCCAAACTGTTCATTTGCAAAAATTGAATTTTCGTTGATGTGTGACATCATTCTGTTAAAAATAATTCTCTCAAACAGTTTACTTATTGAAGAAAGCAAACTGATTGGTCGATAACTTGAAACTTCAGCTGGGTTCTTATCCGGTTTTAAAATTGGAGTAATTTTTGCATTTTTCCATAATTTGGGAAAATATGCAATTTTGAAGCAGCAATTAAAAATTTTCACTAAAAATTCCATTGTGCTCTCAGGGAGATGTTTGATTAGTATATTAAAAATTCCATCGTCACCAGGTGCTTTCATATTTTTGAAATTTTTAATAATTGATTTAATCTCATTCAAGTTAGTTTCAATTATTTCTGCAGGTAAAAAATTCTGGGAAGAAATTAAATCAAACTGACGAGTGACTTCATTTTCAATTGGACTCACAAAATTCAAATTTGAGTTATGAACACTCTCAAACTGCTGAGCAAGTCTGTGAGCCTTTTGTTCATTGGATACAAGAAAACGTTCACCATCTTTTAAAACTGGAATAGGCTTTGAAGGTTTCTTAAGAATCTCCGTAGCTTCCAAAAGGGTTTTGAATATGGTTTTAATTTTTCAACTTTAGTCTCAAAATTTTGATTTCTCAGAAGAGTAAATCTATGTTTAATCTCCTTCTGTAAATCTTTATAAATAGTTTTAAAAACAGGGTCACGAGAACGTTGATATTGACGTCTGCGGACATTTTTCAAACGAATTAGAAGTTGAAGATTTCGTCAATTATTGGTGAATCAAATTTCACTTGAGCCTTTAGAACAGAATAATTCCTGGCATCAACAAATGCACATTTTAATGCTTCCAAAGCGGAATCAATATTCACTTCGTTTTGCAAATCAAGCTCATTATTGAAATTTCTCTCAATATGAGTTTTGTATCTTTCCCAATTAGCCTTGTTATAATTAAAAACAGAGCTCATAGGGTTTAAAACTGATTCATGTGATGAAGAAAAGTTATTGGAAGATGGTCAGAATCAAAGTCAGCATGTGTGATCAAATCACTACATACATGACTTTGATCTGTTAGCACCAAATCAATTGTTGAAGGGTTTCTTACAGAAGAAAAACATGTAGGACTATTCGGAGACAAAATAAAATAGTATCCTGAAGAACAATCATTGAATAAAATTTTGCCATTGGAATTACTTTGAGAATTATTCCATGAACGATGTTTAGCGTTAAAATCGCCGGTTATAAAAAATTTCGAACGATTTCTGGTGAGTTTTTGTAAATCACCTTTAAAGTAATTTTTGTGCTCGCGTGTGCATTGAAATGGTAAATATGCTGCGGCAATAAATAAAATCCCAAGTTCAGTTTGAACTTCAATTCCCAAAGTTTCAATAACTTTCGTCTCAAGATGGGGAAGAGCACGATGTTTGATTCGGCGATGAATAACAATTACAACTCCATCGCCGGAACCCTGAATCCTATCATATCTATGAACCACGTAATTGGGATCATATTTTAATTTTATGTTAGGTTTCAAAAATGTTTCAGTAATAATTGTAATATGCACATTATTTACTGTTAAAAAATTAAAAAGCTCATTCTCATTGGCCTTCAATGAGCGAGCATTACAATTTAATATTTTAATTGTTTTATTTAAAATCATTGCTAAATTTTAAATTAGAAACAATTTTAATAGTAAAATTTGTGCCTATTTGAATGGCTTCAAACATTGATTTTGCCTGCAACATGGCGTTCATAAGATCGAACATTGCCTGTTGCAAAAAAGAAAGTTTACCTGCCGTAATAGGCCCCAGGCAGTTGACATTAAAATATTTTCGGCAGCAATATTAGCTAGAGTAATAGGTGTACAATTATTTTCTAGCGTGTTTTGCTTACCCATATTAACGGTCATTTTCGAACTACCAACACTAGGCGGTATAATGTTCGAACTACCTGTAACCTGTGCATAAGTTAAACGGGTATGCAAAGGAGTAGGTGAACTATGCGTCACTGGTACGCTTGGAGAATTTTGCTTTGAAGTTGGTTTTAATTGAGAAATTGAATTTTGTTTACCTTGCCTTGCCTTAACAATTGCTAAACGGACTGGGCATTGATAAAAATTTGACATATGGTTGCCGTTACAATTCGCACATCGAAAATTTTTACTCTCTTTCACAGGACATGTGTCCTTTTTGTGAGAAGAGTCTCCACAATTAAGACATTTTTGGTCCAAGTTACAGAATTTGGAACCATGGCCATAACGTTGGCAAGTACGGCATTGGTTGATATGCTTTTCACCTCCGCCATACTTCCTATAAATTTCCCACTTTACACGCACATTATACAAAGCATGTGCTTTTTCAAAAAATTTTAAGTTATTAACCTCACTGCGGTTAAAATGAATTAAATAATTAACAAGGGAGCCTCTAAAACCCTTATATACAAAATTTCACGCCAATCGGTTCGGTAGTTTCCAAGCCTATATGAATCAGACAGACAGACAGACAGACAGAGCTGTATTTTTATATGTTTAGATTTTTCTAATAATGTATTTTCACAGCACTGCCGCACACGAGTCAAAACAAACTGTCAGAAAATATGATGGATTAATGTCAAATTCGTTTTTGCGGTGTAGCTGCACTCGAACTACACTTTTTATTTTGTAACTGCAGGATACTTGCAGGGCACTGGACTGACCAGTGTATCAGTAGTAGCGAGGCTGTGACGTGTTAGCTTTGCAAGTTGCATGGAGTTGTATAGAAAATTGAACTTAATTGGTTTATTTTTGTTCTATTTTAATTTAGTGCACACATTTGTTCATTGCAGCATGAAAGAATTTTATCTTGGGCTTCTTTTTCATCAAAACCTCGGGTTATTAAGAGTGCCTGTATGAGTAGCAAAGCAAAGCCTTGGTACTACATTCAGATTCGGAACTTAACCTTCTGTTATTTATGTATTTATGCACAGACTTCGCAGCCGGCTGTTTAGTGTACAGGACAGTTGCGGGGCTAGCGCTACGATCCTACTGACACTAACAGTCTCTCCCGAGCCGAGACTCGAACCTACGACGAGTGGCTTGTAGGGCCAGCATCGTAGTTCGAGACCATCTGGGAGATGAGTAGACTTAATCTAAATCTCCCAAAAACCGTCACTATTTCTGGTTAATTTTACTTAAGTCTCGTGTACACTATTTGTTTAAAGAATTCGAAGAAGTTTTGTTTAGTTTGAGCAGTGCTGGAATGTATGTGTACAAAAACCACACAGACTTGACCTGCCCAATCTTCGTGGACTCATATTCGTTCATACACTTTTTTAAAATTTGATTAGAGCGTAGATTCTGGACTTAAAGCCTCTTTAACCCTCTAGTGCCCAATGCCGCCATTTAGCGGGCTTAAGTCGAAATTCTGAAAAGCTTCAATTAATACTTAAAAAGTGTTTATAATTATTCATAGTGATTTTACCGAAGCTCGTCTAGAAATTAACTTGGACACTAGAGGACCTAACCTGGACACTTAACTGTGAACATTTACGGAAACATTATCTCATTAATTTACCTACTGGACAACAACAAAAATTGATGTCCCTTCTTTTCATCTGAAATGTTAGTATCATACTTTAGCCTATGGATATCCGTCGCAGTCGCAGGATCAGTTCAGACACACTGTTTGTTTTAGTTTCGAAGGTATACTGAACGCAAAGTACTACATTTTACTGGAGTACTATCGAGGAAAAGTAGCAAAGCAGCAAAAAAATACTTTCGCTATGAAATGCTATACATTTGCCGCACTGCATCAAAGCTAACACGTCATAGTTAAGAGTTTATGTGTGAATCGTGTATCGACACACTCCGAGTCCAGAATACCCGTCATTACGTACCCTGATGTAACTGTTTTTTTTAGCTTTCCGGAAAACACTTTTTCTGTCGCGGACTGCCCTTTTTCTATCCCGAAAGCAAAGGTGTAGGTGTAGTTTGAAAACACCAACAACAAAAACAAATGTTCGACAGCATTTGCCGTACGAAAAAAATGACAGCTGAGTGTAGCGTCGTTTGGTGATACTCAGAGAGAGAAAGAGATGAGCGATGAAAAAACAATGTGGCAATTAGATTTCATATGTCAGAGGTGCCAGATCTCTTCTCATAGCGCAATGAGGACTATTTTTTTCGTTCGACTCGTATGGTGACGGTCAAAGGCCTGGGGAATAATAAAGTGCATCACAAAAACTATGAAGGTGTTTATTTTATGTTCATGTTTAATTTTATATACTTTCACCATTATTGAGCATTATTTTGTTGACCATACAAAAGGTTTGTGAACCACCACTTAAAAATCACTGTGATAAAGCCATTTTGGAGCATTCTAAATTCATGGTTTAGCAATAGAACATGAAAAACTTGGGAAGATAAATAAATGTATCCTTTATTGTACCTGATTGCAATACCTCTTAATATATTGCCTTGCTTGTTCGTTTGGCTCGGATTTTGGCATGTCGTTTGGCTCACTTTTTTTCATGCACACTTCTTTGTTGTAGTACTTTCAAACTGTGCAGTCCATTTCGGAGTAAAGTGCGCAATACAAGCACAGAGAATATATTAACAAGCAAACGATAAAAAGTGTGTAAAAAAGTTTATGTGCGCAAAAATATAACCTCCGAATTAAACGGCATAGCAAATATATTTCAACGTCAATACCAAAGGGAGTGAAAAGCGCTATTTGGTCAATCAAGTCTCCTCGGAAACTGGAGAAGCACTCACCGGATTTAAAATGAAGAAAACAAACATATGTACATTTCCACCGAAAGTTTTCCTCGAGCTGGAGGGCATTGAACCAAAGTTTTCTTCCTTTAGCACTTAGATTGTTTAGGTACCGGTTGTGGGAATCGGATGGAAACGCAATTTTTAACAACACACTTTTCACTCGAACCGAAAATTTATCAAGTCCATGTAAACAAGCTCGCGACATCTGTCAAATCTTTTTATTCTTTTTTGACAGAGGACTACGTCTATCTGGAAGTTAGAAACCTGAATTTGAAAATCTGGTAATCAGTGGCGTAGCTATGGTTTGGTGGGCCTGGTGCGGTAACAAAAATGTGGGCCCCCAATGAAAATGACTGGGCAGTTTTTTCTTCCATAAAAGGAATTGAGAGAAAAAAAAACTTAGATTTTTTACTTATTTATTCCGTTGTCCGCAAAATCAATAATTAGGTATTTAGATACTCACTTTCCGAGCCGCTTGGTTGACAAAATCAGAAATAACAGATTCAGAATCAATGGAATCAGTGATTTCACGTTCGGTTGATAAAATGGCAAGTTATTCATCGTTGACCTCAAATAGTTCTTGATCAACTTTAACTTAGAGCCAACTGTTTTCGAGTGCATATAGTCTCGCGTGAACGCAGATTATTTCCCTCGCTCTGGTTCATGTTTTCGTTAGCCACACAGCAATACAGATAGACAGCGTTTTCCAGACTTGGTAAAAGCACCGCTCCGAGCCGCTCGGTGACATCGCCAAATTATAGACACCAAGCACCACGAGCGTATTATCGTCTTATGTGACATTCGTAGCAAGCACCAGCTCGGCGCAAGAGCTAAAAAAGCTACGAATGCAGTGCGACAATCTTGTGTTCGTCACCTGTAGGCACGTTGAGCGTTTTTTCTTTTACGTTTTGTTTTGATCCGTGAAGAGATATTCGCTGTGTAATGCTTTTCTTAATTTGTTGCGCACCAAGCTGGAGACCAAAGCACCTAGCCTGAGTGCGTACTTTACCAAGTTTGATTAGGGTTTTTGTAATATTTTTTTAATTAAGATTGATGATTATGCTTCTTGAAACGACGGAAAGTATCAAAATAGTGTCTTGATTGTATTTCACTGTATTTTCTGGCTAAAGGCTCAAAAATATAAAGCAATTTAAACCTCATATTACAGGAAATATTTACCGAAATGCATGCTTTTTTAAACGAAGCAAACAAATCCAAGTAATTGCAACTGCTGCAGGTAAAAAATTTTCACGGCATGCTCTTTTGAAACTATTAAACAGAACATTATTTTGCTGCTTTATTACATTAAATTTTATTTCATTGCATTCACGACATTTAATTTCAAAAACAACACAAACATATAGTCACCCACTCACCCGCATACGTCGTCAGCGCTCACCCTCTGCACTAGCTGTAATGTGTAATATACATAGCAAAGAGAAGCAAAGTACAAGAAGACGGAGATGCCACGAAGCAAAAAAGTAAGCAAAATGATTTGGGGCTACACCATGCGCTCTATGTAACTTTAGAAAAGCACCAACGAAGAGATATCCGCTCTGTGGTGCTGGTGGTATTCTTCATTCTTCGCGTGCCGAATCATCGACCGAAGCACCCAACTCAAGTGCGTGATACCTAGCAAGCAAGAGCTCAATTTTTGTTCCGCTTCTAGTGCGGTGCGTGCTTTACTAAGTCTGGTTTTCAGGATTGCAAAAAATCGCTCCTTCGTTGCGTGTTTCCACGTTGCATCGAATGTTTTCCGCGATCGTAAAACATTCAACTTCGGCGTCAGTCGAATCACGAATCATGGTAAAAATGAACATCGGTATCACGTATACTTTGTCCGTGTGGATCACGAGAGCAGAGTGGCGAGTACAAATACATGAGGTTAAGTTCGGATGGGCAGTTAGACCGGTTCGGTGTTCGCAAGATTTTGGGGCCCCCTTGAGTGGCGGGCCTGGTGCGGACCGCACCAACCGTACCCCCCTAGCTACGCTACTGCTGGTAATTCAACCAGGGAAAAGTTTTGAGCGCTTATATATCAGTCATCGATCAATCGATCAGAAATTCTTTTACGGCTAAGTTTATGTAACAAAAACAACCTATTGTTTGAGATCCACTATTGAAAAATTGGTAAATAACATCGATTGTCTAAATCATACCGAGCAGCCAATCACTACCTCTCAAGCTGAACACTAACTAAAATTACTGTCAACTGTAGTATTTTGAATAAAATGCCCAGTGATGCTCTGAGGCAGCATATAAAAGTTCATGGAACAATCGTAAAACTATTTTATGTCAAGATATGATGATTATAATTCATGGTGCTTTAGAGTCACCATGAGCGGGAAAGGGTTGACAGACAAAACAGCAATAAAAAGAACTATTAGAACAAATCTATTTTTTCTTAGTTCCATATTTGCTACGTAGCTTGGCTTGATCCCTCACCCTCCCCCTCGTCACATTTCGTCACAAAACTGCAGACCCCCCCTCCCCACTCAAATGCTACGTCATTTATGAATGTTCCCTTGGTGTTCATTCTTCGACAGCGGCTGGTGCAGCTTCCAAAAATCCCCTTTGCCATTCTCTTCTTTTCGATGCGCCACCATCTTTCCAACTAACTGACGAAACATTGATATAAAAGGAACATTCGAACATTTCGCACCATCATTTTCATTCCAAAATCATACCAGTGACATACGGACGCTAGGTGCTAGCCGTCGAAAGAAGGAAAGACAAAATAGTACCGACCATCTCGTGCCAGGTTTCACCCGTAATGCTGGTGGCTGTTAGTTAGTGTTAGTGTTACTGCAAAAATACTAAAATGTCTGGAATTCTGGTCGAAACAACCAGAGAACAAGAATCATCGGCAACTGGCACTTTTTGGTGCGTCAAAGTGTTCTAATTGAAGAGGCTAGTTGAATTCCCAAGAAACAATTTGGAAGCTGTTATGAGAGCAAATTTGGAACAAAAGCAGTGTTGAAGCAATCGATGCTGAATAAACAATACGTTGAACTATTTGTTGAACAAACGTTGCAGCATTTATTGTTCATGTACTAATTCAACAGTGGAACTCTAGCTTAACAGAAGTTGTTCAAACGTTTGCAAGTGATTACCAGCAGCACTAATAAATATGTGCTGCGTTGAACCGCTTTAAAGGTCTCAATTTATGAGTTTTTGAACGTTTCAAACGGCAACTCCGCAACTATTATTCTGCACGTGTTGTTCAAATGCTGCATACATGCGTTTGAAGTCTTTCAAAGAGCAATTCTTTAGCTCTCATAGACGCGAACACTAAATCACCGGTTTTATAAAACATCCTTTAGAACGCGTCGTATAGTTGATTTATTGCAGTATAAACATTTTTTTAAAGCACTAAAAGATTAAGCAACTTGTGTACTTTCAAATCAACGTCAGTGATGCCCCGGAAGGTTTTTTTATCCTCGGAAACTGAGAAACTCTATGAAAATTTGAACAGCATTTTACAATTATTGATCAACTTTGATTAGACAACAGTCGAACAACAACCGAAATGGAAAAAAGAAAATTTCTGTTCAATGGTTAAAATTTTCCGGCACACAGTTGTCTAGAAACGGCGAAGAGGGTTTTAAACAACGTCAGAATATTTCATTCAACACTTGTTAAACCAGCGTTGAATAGATGCACCGCAAAAAAAATATTAGGCTACTGTTCTGTATGTGTTCGACCTGTCGAATAAAATATCAATGAAACATTTACTTAGCCGTTGCTCGTCTGTTGAAATGCTCTTGTTTAACCTTGTTTAATAATAATGTTTACAAACCTTTGTTTCGCGCATTAGAAATACACTTATGCAGCTCACGCTGAATAGTAGCGTAGAAAAAGGTTTAATCGACATTAATTCAGCTCTTTTAGCACAAAAAAAATACAAAAATGGAGCTCGAAATTTTTGTTAAAATTATTTTTATTAGCTTTATTAGTTTTTTACTTGTGGAAATGATATGAGTGATTTGTTAATTTGTATTAAAAGGCAACAAAAACTATCTTTGCTGGGCTTCTGTTGAGATTCGAAGCTTATATTCCAGCAGTTATACAATGCCAGTTCAACATTTATTAGATCAGAACGTTTAGAAGCATATTCACTTTTAACACAGCACACGTCATATTACAGATTAGCTCACATGCATTCATTGATGGCAGCCAGGCAATGGATCGCAAGTTTGAATCTCATCAGGGACCCAACAAAAAGATGGTTTAAAAAAAAGGGTGGCGTGTGACGATGTTGCCTTCCGATATAAATTAAAATTTAATAATTAGTTGATAATGAGAATTATAATAAAAAATATTACAGGTCGGACTCGATTATCCGGAGACTAGATTAATCGGAAACTCGATTATCCGGAATTCGATAATCCGGAATTTTAGACTCGATTATCCGGAATTTTATTTTTTTGGTGTCCGTTTTCAATTTTTATTCCGAAATTTTGTCTTTGCCATCCCTTCTGGCATATTTGTTATCATTTAAGTCACTTACGGCATGTTTGGGACATGTTCGAATTAAGTGAAAATAATCAATGTCCAATTTATTTTTTTTTGCTTCCCAAGATTTTACTGCTTTTCGCCTCAGAAATAACTTCTGGTTACGCCACTGCATCATACAAGTAAATAAAGAAAAGAAATATTTATTTTATGTTCGTTAACCGCAAAGTTTCAGTATTTTTGTGTGATTCGATTATCCGGAAAACTCGATTATCCGGAACGAAAATTATTTTGATGTTCCGGATAATTGAGTCCGACCTGTACTAAAATAATTTATCTGGCAACACTTCCGGTCAAAACTTATATTTTTTCTGGATTCCTTGGTTTATTTTCTTCAAAAATCATCTATCAGTATTTTTCGAACATCTTACGTCTATGAATTGCAAGAAAAAGAGAAAAGAGATTTTGAACAAAAAATGCGTGACTTTGCAATAAACAGGGGGGTCCCACAGAGCGGGGGGTATTCCAATCGACACCAAATTTGGGATTTTTCCAAAGTGACAGTAGATGAATAATTCTCCCAACTTTGAGCAAAATTTGTGATGGTCGTGTCCAAGTTTGTGCTTTTTCGTGGTCACTTCGTATGGAATGACCCTTATGATAATAATTTTAAAGAAAAAACTGTACTGTAGAGTAATGATAGAATAATACTATTATACAACTTTGTGTTTATTACCGTAATTTGACAAGTAAAAAGACGTATGTCTTGCGTCAATTAGTGAATTTTAATTAATAAATAATTCTGCTCACAATATCCTCCACATTTCATAAACTCGATCCCACGAATTCCTTTTGTGCACTTTCCGCAATTCTTCGCCATTGTGTTGTTTATCAAGAGCAGCAGAAAGTTCACAACAATAAATGCAATATTACAGATCACTAGGTGTCCCACACGAAAAAACTTATCTTTTTCTGTGCGCTTAGAACTTTTCGCTTAGTTTGTCACAAAATAAAATGTTAAAATCCTATTTATCTTCGAAAAAAAAAACTTCATTACACGGTAAGAGTCGAAAACCCATTAATGGATATTGTTGTACCCATTTTTTTCTGTCATATGCGGCTGTCAAAAAATGGGTAAATTTAAAAATGTGAAATGGGTAAAATTGTACGCATTAGAAAGACATTTTCTTAGAAAAAACGGGTCATTTTTTTCATCCATCAATAGGTGAACAAATACTTCAAGCATCGTTTTAGTTTGCTCTGTCCATTTTTTCGCACGCGTTACTTCTACGATCTGTTTTGTTTATTATTTGTCAACAATTGCCATGGAAGGACTTTAAAAGAGATTCGATACTGCGCCGTTCAAGAAGTTACAAGGTAAACAGTGTGTTATATCTAGTATTGAATTTTACAATGTGAGATTTTCTTAAAGGTATTAGGTCTAGAATGTTCACTATCCGTATGGTATTGGCTTTGTTGCAGAGAAAAGCGATTCTGACAATTAATGATAGCAGATCAAATACTCCTGTATTCGTAAATAAACGTCATTTTTGCAAATAATTAAAAATAATTGATTCACTTTCACTTCTTTTCTTTTTTTCAAGTGACAATCACAAAATTTCCGTTCATTAAACAATGGGTAAAATTTCACTCATTTCCTTGAGAAAATTCATTTCTCAAAATGAGTGAAATTGTACCCAGTTTTTGACGTTTAATCGGTATACCCGTTAAGGTGAAACGGGACGTGGTCGCGATTAACTTGAATTTTGCAATCTAATTTTTTCTTGATTTATAAAGACTACGTACATGAAACTTTGATCAATTGTTTTCGAAACTGTTGCATGCCTGAAGTAGCAATTTGAGTGCTGTTTATTTAGTGGAAGCCGATTTTTTTACGATCAAAATACAGAAGTAAAAAAAACTCTAACCTCATAATTGTATAGGAAAAGGCCACAATCCCGTTTCACCTTAATGGGTAAATCGAGTTTACCCACTGAATGGGTTGGCTCACTTTTTGGCGAAATGGTTGAAAAAGTACCATTAATGGGTTTTCCTTTCTTACCGTGTAAATACCAACCCGGTGGCATCGGTCTTGTTTCCTAAAGCTGCCGTGAAAGACAGTGGCGCTAGTCTCATTTATGTTTTTGAAGGTTTGTTCACACAGCAGTGTAAGCGTGACGAGCAAAGCATAATATATGTTGTACAGAGTTGAGCGCTTGAATCAATTTAAATATTAGAAAATAGCTTGGCTTAGCTTTGTAAATGTTTAAAACTGGCATTGATACGCTTTCTCTTTTACACATACATTGAGATGGTATTCCTTGAGTCATCGCACGTTTGCCAGCTACCTGTAAGAAACACCGCCATTCGCAATCGGCACGAACAAACGTTGTGTAGATTCTATAACAATGCAACGCATTTATTTTTTGTTTTATCAAGTAAAGCACTCGACGTTATGTGCAATAAATATATCATCCGAAAACAACACGTAAGTACACTGCCGCTGAACACCGACACTGTGTGCACGTGTGAACAATGCTTTTTTTCTTGTTTCGATGAATCAGCTGTCAAATTGCATGTAAAATTGATCCAGTGATCCAGCTAATGCTGGCTTCACTTGTTTTGTACGTAAACGTCAGTGATGTCACCGGATTGGTAATTACGGAGTCAAAAGTAGCGTAAACAACGAAATACAGTGTTGCCAAATTTTGGAAAATTCAAATTAGGAAGTTTCTGACAGCCTAAGTTTGCTGCAGATGGAAAAGCCCAGCAACGACGGCAATGCCGTTTGTGTGAAGCGGCCAGCGAGAACAATTCAATCAACGCCAATGTCAACGACTACGAGCCAAGCACTGGAGAGGCTCAATGCGATTATGGGAATGATTGGAGCAGGAAAGACCAATGGCTGCATCAGTAGTGCTAAACCAAAAGTCTCCAATGTATGTGGCGCGTGCCAAGTCAGATATCAAGGCGATGCTGTCGAAATACTGGTAACTTTCAAGTTTCGCTCTTATTTCGGACTTTATTTTCTCACTCAATTTATTTTGTTTGTTTTGTTGACACAAAAATTATTATTGAACTCTGAGAGGGCGCTGTGAGCATCGGTTCGAGTAAGCGCAAAATCCTTCAGACGTTTCTGATCATACATAACAAAATAGCATAAGGCATATTTGACTGTACAGAGGTGGATAAAATTGTTGTAATTTTCTTTCTTTATAAAATATGCATGAAATGAAATCTCCCAGCTGGTTTCGAGGTACGGTGCTGGCCTAACAAGCCAGTCGTAGTATGTTCGATCCCTGACTTGAGAATTACATGAAGCAAATGTGTATAATGATGTTTTTGAAATAGATAAAAGCTTTGTTAAGCGTCTCGCGTTTGCGATAACTAACCATTAATTACAAGAACCGTTATTGGAAGCCTGTGGCATGTACCTGAAATCTCCGAGCTTCTCGTCGTGTATATGGTAATCGCTACCCAAGTTTCGTCGAGAATAACGAGATATAAACCCCTATTACAGAAGACGTTACGCGTCTGGCCAAATTTGGTATTGCAGATGGCAAGTCGGCTGGATTTTGGAAGAGTAGCTCGTCAGTTACTCAGCTGTCACCAGCCAAGTTTCACTCGCGTTTCCTAATACAACATTTTGCTCAGTCACCGACGAGGCAAGTTGCTCGTGTATTACTCAACTAGCTTGAAACATACATACCTTGCATTCTTGCTACTAAAATCTGAAACGAATGAAAGAAAACAGTATTATTCCATTGTATATAGTTGTGGGAACTTCGGATATTCCGCAATGTTTAAAACACACTCGAAACAAGAGCAAATAAATTAGTTATGGGAAATATCATCCAAAACGTATATCGATAACTATTGATAATTCCGGGGCTTTTATCGATATTATCGGTCAATATCGATAATTTGACAGCTATGTTACAAATGATATTTTGCTGTGTAAATCTGTGAAAATCAAAAACAGAGAATAACATAACTTACGAATTAAAGTTCAAACAACCGAAAGAGTTTTGAAGTTTGCTTTGTACCCACTGGAAGCGCATATGTTTATTACTTTTCGTTTATACTCTCCGGGTTTTACACCGGGAGTACTTGCAACGGAGCAGTTTCAAGCCGAAATTGATTTTGGAGGTTGTATACTTAGGGATACCGTCTGGTCGGAGTTATAAATCAGGACACTTTTTCAGGCGCAAATTTGATCTACCCCATTTGAAATATATGCGGTTTAAATAAATACAAGATTTTCTCTTTGATTTGCTATCTAGAATATACCAGAAAATTCCATCGTTTATTTGAGGTATTGCTTTAACAAATTTAATCCAACAACTTTGAAATATTAGTCATTGATCAACAAAAATTTTTGTTGATTTGCAGCTTTGAAGTTACAATTGAGCGGGTTTTGGCTGGACTGAAATAAACTTAATTAAGTTAAACTTAACAAGTACCAGCTGTTTCACGGTGTCTACGCCTAGTTTTAATAATGTTTTTAATTGTCATTTTTGTTTCGGCTGAAACTTTGCATAGACGGTTCCGTAGGCAAAAGATGCCATTTTGTGCTAATTGTGCTAATGGTTTAATTTTTGAAACCACTCTTAAAGGGAAAAAAATTATCTAACAAAAAGTTCTCAGTTTGAAAATCTCAAACTTGTTTAAAATGCAAGTATCCAATTCTGTTCAATTTTCAATTAATTTTGTCAATGTATTCATTTTATCGATGTACAAATGGTTTTTCAGGTACAAACGTGAACAAAGGTATCACCGCAGAACAGACGTGCCATGAAATTTCTTTTCGTGGATCCAAAAAAACAGTCAATTCAAATAAGTTTCAGTTACGCGGAATATGGCCACCCACAGCGACGGTGTTACTGATAGGGTTGCCAATAACATTCTTGAATAAACTGGAATAATGTTGCAAATAAAACTGGAAAAAACTGGATCCTTGGTATGAGAGGAACAAAACTAATATGTGAGAATTTGATGCGGCAAAGCTTATTTATGCGCCAAAAATTTTCCTTGAGATGAGTTTCCTTTTATTTTTGTTCACAACAATGAGTTTTCTTTGAATTTTATCGAATCAGGTGTTAATTTTGCACATGAAGATTATCCCTCTAGTGCCCAATGCCGCCATATGGCGGGCTTCAGTCAAACCTTTAAAAAGCATCAATAAATACTTAAAAAGTGTTTATAATGATTCATAGTGGTTTTACCAAAGTCCTTCTAGAAATTAACTTGGGCACTAGAGGGTTATATACTACAGATATGACAGGGCGCCTACAATCCTCCTACCTAGCCTACCTAATTTGTAATATTCCTGCTCCAAGTCACAATCAAAAATATTCGAAAATCTCGCGCCTAAAGGCCCAAGGACACACACGGTGTAATGACGCCTTCTCAATGCAAATTAGAAGGCGTAATCGCGACTGCCGTTGGGACGCCTTCTAACCGTAGCCTTCCGATTTCGCCTTTTAGCAAAGAATGCAATCGCCTCCGCCTCGCACTGCGCACTTAAGGGAACAATCATAAATGACGTAGCAAGGCTTTCCGCAAAATCCGCGCCATGGAGTACTAAAAACGCGCCAAATCCTCGAGCAACGCAAAATCCGCGCCGACTGTAACAACCCCGCAAATAGTTCCGTTTCTTTTTTGTTCATGCATAAAGACATTGTTTTATAAACAAAAATAGTTTAATTCAAGATAATGTACATGGAAGTGGTTCTTAAGTGACGGTTTCAAGCTTGCCATTCCTTGACCTTCTACCCCGATTTTTTTAGTAACCTTCATTCCACTTTTTGTTCGGTAGAGATTTTTGACTCTGGAAACCAGAAGTTTTATAAGCTTTATTTCATATTGTAATTGTACCGTACTTACCCTTTTACATGTTTTTCTCGGATTGTTATTTTTTTTATTTTAGTCATTTCGACGAAATTTTCATACACTCATCGTTTTTCAAACTTCATAGCGCAACAATGGCGACTCGAACTTGATGAAATGACTACGTGGAATTGACAATTAAGAATTTCCTAGACTTCACAACTACCTTTTAACAATACTGTTTGAGTTATCGTTTATAGGTGGTGAAATGCTAGCGGTTCGCCTATTTCATACACTGCTACCTCAATATTTGTTATGAGCTTGCTTATGTTCACAAATACATTTCAATATAACTGTCAATGTTAACATACGGAATAGGTGGAACAATATACCGACTCCCCTAATCCATGTATCCACAGGTCTTCACAAACACAAGAATGCTGAACCATTTATGTTATCATTCATGACGAGTAATACAATATACTTAACTCTCTCTCAGTGTGTTAGTTCTTCGGCACCTTCATTCTTTTATCGTACTACAGTAAATAATAAATATTTGATATTGTCACTGGAATATACATAGTCCAGTCATAACTGAATGAAGTGAAATAATTTTGTGCACGTATAATGTAATTATACTTGGAAGATATTTGGTATTGTCACTGTTACGTATACAGTCCAGTCATAATTATGTGAGGAAACAAAATTTTTAACACGTATAGTTTAATGATAGTTGAACGATATTTCATATTGTAACTGCAACTAATATGTTGAGTTTATAGTTTATACTATATCCAGAACTGTTTTTGATTATGCGGGATATCAGGGGGCCACTCAATCGGGTAAACGGGAAATGCGGGAAAAAGTCGGGAATTAAATTACATCGGGAAAAATGCGGGAAAAAGTCGGAAATTTAATTTAATCGGGATTTTGTTACCAGTATTTTTCCAAAGTATTGTGTTTGATGCAATTACAAATGATGGAGGAGTTGGGTATTTCGTCGTCAACAAATTACTCATCCAATATGCGCTTACTCGCAAAAAAATGAAGTTGAATGAATGCAACAAAGCGAAGGCGGAAAGCAGACTAAGAAACTGAGAAGTTCGAAGTACAGGACTGCAAGTTGGTCCCTTAAAAGTCACATTTATTTTCAACAGTCAGTTTTTTAACCAAAAAGTCACTAAACTTACTTTTTTTACCCGCCGACTAGCTGACTACTTTTATCAGTCCTGCTTTTCAAATGCAATAAGTGTTGACATCGAATGTCTTAGAGTGGCATAAAACGTCGAAATCTAGTGTTATCAAAAAAATATTGAATGGACTTTGTGGGACTTCTCAAGATGGTAAAGAAAATTGAAACAGGGGTCGAAACCGGTTCGGAGTCCGCGAATGGAAGTTGACAGTTTGTCGAGAAAACGTTTTTAGTGAGAGAATCGACAATAAATTTTCATATGTACATTAGAAACTGTTTCAGTTTCTAAGAGCAATGCAAAATAAGTTTCACTGTACAATTTAACTAACATTACTAGTTTTTAGTAGTTATTAGTTATATTACGGATAAAAAAGTGGTACACAGTTCTGATTCTCTATTTTTTCAAATGAGCAAAACCATTTCAAATCGCCAGGAAATACGCGAAAATTTAATCGACCATTTTTTATTTGAATGAAACTTTGCACACGTATTTGGCTTAGCAAACTGAGCATTTTTCACATGTGGAGAGATTTTTCACATGTGGAGAGATTTTTCACACCAATGACTTACAGTTTAAAAGGGCGTATGCCTTTTGGCATAGGTTTTATTCGAAGCATTGTAGCCCAGAAACCGTTGGTTGTATAGAAAAACTGTCTGAGAATGAGTTGCAGCGATTCGAAAATGCATCATAAAAAAAATATACACTGTACAAAAAAACAATTTTTTGACCAAAAAAATTCATAATAAACATTAAATTTAAATTAAAAAAAAAGAGTTGATTTTTTTTTTATTTTTTTTAAGAAACTTGACGTTAATACGCAACTTTTGAAAAAAGTCCAGGATGGAGAAATGAAAAATAATTTTTTTATGGTACATTAATTTTTTTATGAAAATTCTAATTCAAACATTTTTCAAAATATTTGTATTCTAATGATTTTAAAAGATGCAGAGAGTCATTTTAAATTAAAAAGCTCTTGGTAGTTAACATTCTAAAGGCATTGGTTTTCGAGTTATTTTAAATTTAAGCTCGAAAAAATATAATTATTTGGGAAAATACACGTTTTTCTTAATTTGTCAAAGGTTCTCCAGCAAAAACCATACGTTCATTGGAATGCTTGATCAGAAATATACAATTCATTATTTGACAACAAAACGATTGGGCGAACGGTTCTCAAGAAAAGAGTTAAATGTTCTAAGTGATATAAATATATATAAGAATCAAATATTTATTTTCGAGTTTTATTATCTTAGGAACATATTTATTTATGACATAGATACTTTACAGAACTAGTTTCACCTTATATTTTATATACATCATAAGTAAATGATTCGTCATCTTTTGAAAACAGCTTCGTTTGTATCTTATTTTCTGAAATCGGAATGAAAGAGTAATACTTTTGTGTGGCAGCTATTATCATAGATTTTTTGAAAATATTGCTCAATTCTGTTACTCCTTGTTCATATTCTTCATATGATACCCAACTAAATGACATTTTTGATGAATTTCTATTACTTTTCTGATTAGACCAATCATACAATTCTTTTGCGCTTGTAATGGGATGTTCATGTTCTTTAGCTAAACTTGCATTTCCTGCCATTCGTTTTAATATGCCAAGACTTGCATCGCATGGGCCTTTGCCATGAGAAGTCGCAAAAAAATGCCACTCTGCATCGACGTTATATTTTGTTTGCAGACTTGCAAACTTTTTTTCTATTTTTATATTGTGAGGCAGCTCCATCAGACATTAATATCGCTTTTTTTTTCAACTCTATTGTTGTTTTCAAAACCTCATTAATTTGGCAATGAACACCTGAACCGCAACAGTATCATGATGGAGTACTTCCGATATTATACATACACTGCTACCTCAATATTTGTTATGAGCTTGCTTATGTTCACAAATACATTTCAATATAACTGTCAATGTTAACATACGAAACAGGTGGAACAATATACCGACTCCCCTAATCCATGTATCCACAGGTCTTCACAAACACAAGAATGCTGAACCATTTATGTTATCATTTATGACGAGTAATACAATATACTTAACTCTCTCTCAGTGTGTTAGTTCCTCGGCACCTTCATTCTTTTATCGTACTACAGTAAATAATAAATATTTGATATTGTCACTGGAATATACATAGTCCAGTCATAACTGAATGAAGTGAAATAATTTTGTGCACGTATAATGTAATTATACTTGGAAGATATTTGGTATTGTCACTGTTACGTATACAGTCCAGTCATAATTATGTGAGGAAACAAAATTTTTAACACGTATAGTTTAATGATAGTTGAACGATATTTCATATTGTAACTGCAACTAATATGTTGAGTTTATAGTTTATACTATATCCAGAACTGTTTTTGATTATGCGGGATATCAGGGGGCCACTCAATCGGGTAAACGGGAAATGCGGGAAAAAGTCGGGAATTAAATTACATCGGGAAAAATGCGGGAAAAAGTCGGAAATTTAATTTAATCGGGATTTTGTTACCAATATTTTTCCAAAGTATTGTGTTTGATTGCAATTACAAATGATGGAGGAGTTGGGTATTTCGTCGTCAACAAATTACTCATCCAATATGCGCTTACTCGCAAAAAAATGAAGTTGAATGAATGCAACAAAGCGAAGGCGGAAAGCAGACTAAGAAACTGAGAAGTTCGAAGTACAGGACTGCAAGTTGGTCCCTTAAAAGTCACATTTATTTTCAACAGTCAGTTTTTTAACCAAAAAGTCACTAAACTTACTTTTTTTACCCGCCGACTAGCTGACTACTTTTATCAGTCCTGCTTTTCAAATGCAATAAGTGTTGACATCGAATGTCTTAGAGTGGCATAAAACGTCGAAATCTAGTGTTATCAAAAAAATATTGAATGGACTTTGTGGGACTTCTCAAGATGGTAAAGAAAATTGAAACAGGGGTCGAAACCGGTTCGGAGTCCGCGAATGGAAGTTGACAGTTTGTCGAGAAAACGTTTTTAGTGAGAGAATCGACAATAAATTTTCATATGTACATTAGAAACTGTTTCAGTTTCTTAGAGCAATGCAAAATAAGTTTCACTGTACAATTTAACTAACATTACTAGTTTTTAGTAGTTATTAGTTATATTACGGATAAAAAAGTGGTACACAGTTCTGATTCTCTATTTTTTCAAATGAGCAAAACCATTTCAAATCGCCAGGAAATACGCGAAAATTTAATCGACCATTTTTTATTTGAATGAAACTTTGCACACGTATTTGGCTTAGCAAACTGAGCATTTTTCACATGTGGAGAGATTTTTCACACCAATGACTTACAGTTTAAAAGGGCGTATGCCTTTTGGCATAGGTTTTATTCGAAACATTGTAGCCCAGAAACCGTTGGTTGTATAGAAAAACTGTCTGAGAATGAGTTGCAGCGATTCGAAAATGCATCATAAAAAAAATATACACTGTACAAAAAAACAATTTTTTGACCAAAAAAATTCATAATAAACATTAAATTTAAATTAAAAAAAAAGAGTTGATTTTTTTTTTATTTTTTTAAGAAACTTGACGTTAATACGCAACTTTTAAAAAAAGTCCAGGATGGAGAAATGAAAAATAATTTTTTTATGGTACATTAATTTTTTTATGAAAATTCTAATTCAAACATTTTTCAAAATATTTGTATTCTAATGATTTTAAAAGATGCAGAGAGTCATTTTAAATTAAAAAGCTCTTGGTAGTTAACATTCTAAAGGCATTGGTTTTCGAGTTATTTTAAATTTAAGCTCGAAAAAATATAATTATTTGGGAAAATACACGTTTTTCTTAATTTGTCAAAGGTTCTCCAGCAAAAACCATACGTTCATTGGAATGCTTGATCAGAAATATACAATTCATTATTTGACAACAAAACGATTGGGCGAACGGTTCTCAAGAAAAGAGTTAAATGTTCTAAGTGATATAAATATATATAAAAATCAAATATTTATTTTCGAGTTTTATTATCTTAGGAACATATTTATTTATGACATAGATACTTTACAGAACTAGTTTCACCTTATATTTTATATACATCATAAGTAAATGATTCGTCATCTTTTGAAAACAGCTTCGTTTGTATCTTATTTTCTGAAATCGGAATGAAAGAGTAATACTTTTGTGTGGCAGCTATTATCATAGATTTTTTGAAAATATTGCTCAATTCTGTTACTCCTTGTTCATATTCTTCATATGATACCCAACTAAATGACATTTTTGATGAATTTCTATTACTTTTCTGATTAGACCAATCATACAATTCTTTTGCGCTTGTAATGGGATGTTCATGTTCTTTAGCTAAACTTGCATTTCCTGCCATTCGTTTTAATATTCCAAGACTTGCATCGCATGGGCCTTTGCCATGAGAAGTCGCAAAAAAATGCCACTCTGCATCGACGTTATATTTTGTTTGCAGACTTGCAAACTTTTTTTCTATTTTTATATTGTGAGGCAGCTCCATCAGACATTAATATCGCTTTTTTTTTCAACTCTATTGTTGTTTTCAAAACCTCATTAATTTGGCAATGAACACCTGAACCGCAACAGTATCATGATGGAGTACTTCCGATATTATGATGAAGCTGATATTCTTAAGTGTTCCAGATTCTGAATAGTAAACAACGAAGGGATGAATGGTGGCTTGACTATCATCACAATAACTACACGAATCACAAATTGATAAAGACGTATTAAAATGAGCTTGACTGTTCAATATTTTTAAATTTGCAATAACGTTTTCGTTTAATTTGCGTAAGCTTGATGAGCACCGATGATCAGGAAAGGGTTTACAGCATTTGGGCTTGGTGTATTCCATTTTCACTTTATTCAGCTTCACAAAATGCAAACTGTTACTAACACATCTGGAGTAGTGCAATCGTATTTATATACGAAAAACAGATATTATACGTAACCCAGTAATTATTGGTGGCGTACTTTACAAACAGTGATTATTAGTAAACAAGTAGGTAGTGTTGCACGACAAACATATTTTTTTATAAAACATTCGGCAAGGGGGAACGTGTAGGTAGGCTAAGGTTTAGCGCTTGAGTTATTTATCCAATCGTTTTGTTGTCAAAGAATGAATTGTATATTTTTGATCAAGCATTCCAATGAATGTATGGTTTTTGCTGGAGAACCATGGAAAATTAAAAAAACGTGTATTTTCTGAAATATTAATAATTTTTCGAGCTTAAATTGTAAATAACTTGAAAACCGATGCCTTGAGAATATTTACTACCAACAGCTTTTTGATTCAAAATGACTCTCTGCATCTTTTAAAATCATCAGAATACAAATATTTTGAAAAATGTTTAAATTAGAGTTTTTAGAAAAAAATTAATCTTCCATGAAAATATTATTTTATTTCTCCATCCTGGACTTTTTTTAAAAAGTTGCATATTAACGTCAAGTTTCTTAAAAAAAAATGAAAAAAAAATATTCAACTCTTTTTTTTGCCTTTCTCCTAGAAAGGTATAGCAATCACTTGCAAAACCGAAAGTATAAAAGTGCTCCAAAGGGCCGAATGGCATATATCACTCGACTCAGCTCGACGAGCTGAGCATTTTCTGTATGTGTGTGTGTGTGTGTGTGTGTGTGTGTGTGTGTGTATGTGTGTGTGTGTGTATGTGCAGATTTTTATTCTCACTCTTTTTTCTCAGAGATGGCTGGACCTATTTTCGTGAAATTATTTGCAAATGAAAGGTCTTGTTGTCCCATAAGACCCTAATGAATTTCATTGTAATCGGATTTTTAGTTTAGAGGTTATGTTTAAAAATGTGAAAATCATGAAACATCAATATCTCAGAAAACTACACAACCGATTTGAACAAAATTGGTTTCAAAAGAACGGACTACCTAGAAAACCCTTAAGTTTTGAATTTCATAAAGATTGAACTTGTGGTTCAAAAGTTATGAAAAGAAACGTGTTCTGAAGACTGTTTAATCTCTCTCATGTTTCTCAGAGATGGCTGGACCGATTTTCATAAAATCAGTGTCAAATGGAAGGTCTAGTTGCCCCATAAGATCTTATTGATTTGTTTTGCAATCGGACTATTACTTATCTTGTTATGTTCAAAAATGTAAAATCCAGCTATGAAAAGGAACATATTCCGAATACTACTTGGACTCACTCACTTTTCTCAGAGATGGCTGACCCGATTTCCACAAAATTAGTGTCAAATAAAAAGTCTAGCTGCCTCATAACACCCTATTGAATTTTACTGTAATCGGACTGTAACTTCGTCTGTAATGTACCGAAATGTGAAAATCACGAAACTTCATTATCTCAGAAACTACAAAATTGATTTGATCAATATTATTATCAGATGAGCGGGCCAGTTAAAGGTTAACTGATGAATTATGATTGAACACATGGTTTAAAATTTTGGCTGCCCTATACGTTCCCATTTTATTTGATTATAATCGAACTTAAACAACCGTTATGTATTAAATTGTTTATAAAACAACGAAAGTCTATTATCTCAAAGATTACATGACTTATTTGAACATAACTAGTGTCATACGAACGAGTCATCTCTCAAACTTACAAATAACAAACTTCATAACAATTTGATATGTGGCTCAAAAGTTATGGAAAGCGAAGAAATTCAAAGACTATTTTAAACTAGACCTGCTTTGATCGATATATGTGGCCTCAACATAATTTAAATGTCGTGTCGTACTATTTGAACGTTCCAAGTTCATCGATTCCTTGCGGTTTGTTTGAAGTCTGCAAATGCACGACGAATCGGCCATAGGATATGATCAAAGTCAAATAACGAATCGTTTGAAATGATTGGTTTTATCGAAATGACAACATCCTCATCTTTTGGCTTCTATACATCGCCTTAATTCTGAATATATTCATATTGGGTGGTATTCTGTCATTATCAGCAGATTTTCTGGCATCAATCTGACACCGGCAATACCCATTTTGGGAGGTATTTTTGGTTGTTTTCAAGAAACTAAAAGTGGTCGTCTTCAAATTCAAAATAGTGTCCAGGGTCAATGTTTGGTTTCTATGCATCATCACGTTTACGGAAATATCCATATTGAGTATTATTCGGTCATTTCCGACTGTTGCCTATAAGTTGCCATTTAGTAATTCAAAATGGTGCCTGAGGTCAATTGTTAGCTCCTTGCATCATTCTGGTTCCAGAGATACTCATATTGGATAGTATTCGTTTATTTTAGGCTGTTTTTCACAAACCGGTAGTCGCCATTTTGGATTTCAAAATGGTATTTAGGATACAGGTTAAAGAAAAACTCATATTGGGTGATATTTGGTCACTTTGGACTATTTTTCAGAAGCCGAAAGTCGTCATTTTGGACTTTAAAATTGCCTGTGAAATCAATTTCTGTCATCTGGGCGTAATTCTGATTCCAAAAACATTCATATTGAATGGTATTTGGTCATTTCCGGCTGTTTGCCAGACACCATCTTCAAATTCAAGATTGTGTCTGTGATCAATTTTTAGCTTCTGTGCATCTTTCTGGTTCCGGAGATACTCATATTTAATGGGAATCGTCCATTTCAGGCTGTTTTCCATAAACCGGAAGTTGCCATCTTACAATTCAAAATGTTGTCTGAAGTCGATTCGTGGCTCCAGTGCATCATTACGGTTCCGGAAATACCCATATTGGGTGGTATTTGGTCATTCGCCGCTGTTTTTCCGACACCGGAAGTCGCCATTTTGGATTTCATAATGGCATTTGGAGACAATTTCTGGATTTTGAACGGCATACTGGTTAAAGAAAAACTCATATTGGGTGGAATTTGGTCATTTTCTGCAGTTTTCTGAAACCGGAAGTCGCCATCTTAGAATTTAAAATGCTATCTGTGGTCGATTTTAGCTCCTGTGTATTATTCTAGATCCGGATATTATTATATTGGGTGGAAATCGGCCATTTCCGGCTGTTTTCCAGAAACCGGAAGTTGCCATCTTACAATCCAAAATGTTGTCTGAGGTCTATTATGGAACATATTTGTTACCACTAAAAATATTCACCTGCCAATATGGTTCCATTTAGTTGATTAGTTCACGAGATGTGCAAAAATTTGTGAAGAAACATGTACTTCCAGAAGAGGGAGGGGCGTCAAACCATTATGGACATATTTGTTACCTCTAAAAACATTCACATACCAAATTTGGTTGTATTTTCTTGATTGGTTCTTGAGCTGTGCGAAATTTGTGTTTCATTTTCATGGGATCCCACCCTTATAGAAGAGAGAGTCGGGTTTCAAACCATTATGTACATATTTGTTACCACTAAAAACATTTACCTGCCAAATTTTGTTCCATTTGGTTGATTAGTTCTCGAGATGTGCACAAATTTGTGTTTCATACAACTATTATGGACATATTAGTTACCCCTTAAAACATCCACATGCCAAATTCGGTTTCATTTGCTTGGTTTGTTCTTGAGTTGTGCAGAAATTTATGTTTCATTTGTATGGGACCCCTCCCTTCCAGAAGAGGGAGGGGTCTCAAACTATCATAGGAACCTTTATCGGCACCAAAAACCCCTACATACAAATTTTCACGTCGATCGGTTCGGTAGTTTTCGGGCCTATATGGATCAGACAGACAGACAGACTTGACTGCATTTTTATATGTAAAGATTACAACATCAATATTTTAGAACCTACAGAGTGAATATACATTTATTGGATTGAAGCGTTCATGTAAATCTATTATTACAAATAAAAAATTGAATGAGAAAGGCTGGGTCTGACCGCTAGGTGGATTAATTTAGGTTTTTAAATTGAAATTTAATGTTTTTTTTTTTTTTTTTGGTAAAAAATTTTTTTTTTTTGTACAATGTATATTTTTTTATGGTGCATTTTTAATTCCCTACAACTCATTCTTAGACAGTTTTTCTATACAACCAACGGTTTCTGGGCTACAATGCTTCGAATAAAACCTATGCCAAAAGGCATACGCCCTTTTAGAATGTAACTCATGGGTGTAAAAAATCTCTCCATCGGTGAAAAATGCTCAGTTTGCTAAGTCAGATACGTGTGCAAAGTTTCATTCAAATCAAAAATGGTCGATATTCGACCATAGGTCATTTGGCGCGATCTTGCTCAAATAGAATTTTATTTCAGCTAGTCTTTCAGAAGAAATATTTGGCGAACTCTAGCTCTGGTCCAGCGAAATTAGTTACCATTTCCGCTTAGAGCAAGCCCACCAGTGGCTAAATTGAAGTTTCTAAAGCTAGTTTGGCAACTCCCACCATAACACGGCAACCGCACCGGGCATTGCTATGTTGGTTTGGGAAATAGCAATCCCCACCTCGGGTAGTAGCGAGTTATTAAATTTGGCAACGCGATAGCAACGAGCCGAATCGTTGCTATTTGATGACATGTCAAACTGTTGTTTTTTTGTGCTGTTCGTAATGTTCGTGAATGTTAGTGTATGTTCGTAATAATATTACGAAGATGATGAGTGTTTCGAATGCGGACTCAATTGGTCGGCCTCGGAAGACGAAGTGTTTTGCCCCCCTTGTTAAACACGTCGTAGGACGCAAGTGTCGGCGTGAACCACTACTCAATTTTATTTCCGATTGAGCTGAAATTTTGCACAGGGTGTTTTTTCGGGCAGGTAAACATTTTGTATAAGTTTTTTATTGAGATGACCATTTTGGTTGGCATTTTGGTCTGCAACCTACACGATGCGGAAAGCTCGAATCCTCACAAGATTGGCCAATATTGTTCAATAAACCTGGAAGTAGGGATACCATCCATCCTGATTTAGCAGGACATGTCCTGATTTAGCAGGACATGTCCTGATTTTGAAATCATATTTGGGCGTCCTGATTTATTTTTCATATTCTAGCATTTGTCCTGTTTTTTATAAGGCATGCAATTATCTTCAATCACTAAGCTCATATTGCAAGGCACAAGTCGGTAAGTTTTTAACAGAAACGTGAATGTTGCCTGATATCAGAAAAAGTTGGAGATTGCCCAGTATTTTTTATTTATCTCGTGTTGCTAGTTTGTATTCGTCGCTGGTAAAAATAAAAACAAAAGGAAATTTTTCTCCGATAAAAATCTTAACGTAACATTTCATGAGGTAAAATTGTAAAATTTGAAGTGATGACCGTTTTGCGGGCTAAAGGAAATAAAGGGGCCTATTACAGTCAACAAGGTGAGCAGCGAGTTACTCGCCTGACCAATATAGATATAACAGATGGTGAGTCGGCTGGATCTCAGGCGAGTAGCTCGTCTGCGAAACTGCTCCACTCAGCTGTCACCAGCCAAGTTTCACTCGCGTTTCCTAATACAACGTTTTGCTCGTCAGTGACTCTAGGCGAGGCAAATTGCTCGCCTCGTTACCTGTAATCGGTCCCAAAATCAGGAAAAATCTGCATTATTTTTGAAATATCTGGGAGATTAGACATTAGACCTGTCTATCTTGATACATGTTCAATGTGGATAATTCAGATAAATCTCGATACCTGACCACACAACGCTCATTGCGTAAATTATTTCTTTGGTTAAGCCTGAGTAAAGTGAGTAGTGTTAAACATTTGACAATTTTTATATTTAATTTTAAACAGTTCACGTGTGCTGAATTTTTTGGGGACACACAAATTCTTTAAACTTCAAAGTTGCTTGATAAAATTGGATCCTTCGGGATACATGTTGAATAAATTAACAACCAAATAGCATTTTGAAGTGCAAATCACATACCACCAGTTTAAACCAGAATAAAAATAATTTGGATCAAATTTGTGCCGAAAAAATAGATGTCCTGATTTGTAACTCTGACCAGAGTGTATCCCTACCTGGAAGGTTTAAGCAAATCTGCTCGGGAGTATTACCAACTATTTTCCCGTTTCGCTCGGTCGTTGTATAAAAAATCATTTTCTCCTTTACCGCTGTTTCAATCTTCAAAAACAACCTAAGATGCGTTCGAAAGCGGCGTTGGAAATGGTCATCGGTATAGACCGTTGTTAAAACGCTGGATGGCACCTTCCTCCGTATGGCGGTCAATATTTGGCTATTTACTAGGCTGAGAGTCGCCCCGAATCTTTCCAAAAAACATTTTCTCAATCGCGTATAAGGAAATTTGTTTTGCGAAATCACTTTCTTCATCACTAGAATCAATTAAATAATCGAAAACAATTTACGCATTCTATATTTGAGTTCTTTTTGGCGGCAAATTTTCAAATATTAATAGCAAACTGTGGGAACAGAGACAGCATGAAATACAAAATACAACTAATGACAGTTCGCCAGCTTTCAGGAGAATTAAAAAAATCTGCAAAAGAATTATGTTATCGATAACTTGGGAGAACGGAAACAAAGTTACGTGAAATGGAGGGAACATTTTATGAAGTAGAAAGAACGTAGATCATTCCGAAAACGATTGACTGACGGATAAGTTGGTTATTCCTAGATCCGCAAAAAATATGCGAAATACATCACAAACAAACATTTTGCCAACGCTGGCTAGAGGCGGTCTTCAGAAATTGGCAACTGCCGGTGTGAAAAAGAAATAGTGGATTTGGTAATCCCCATTAGCAACGACCGGTGCGAAAATCGGTTGCTATCCAACGGCCAGCGTTGTGAAAATAGCAACTCAAATGGCAACTCACCGGTGCGCTTGCTCTTAGAAACTCAATGTTGGTGAAAATTAAGGTTTGGGACGAACTTGCTATTTAATACTTGCTACAAAATAGAGCAAACTATGTTTTGGAATTTTTTGAAAAACTAATTTTTGTACACACAGTGCTTTTTCGCTTTTATCGACAGTCGTTTTTATCATAACTCGCCAAATTCACGCTCGATTTTCTCATTTTTTTCGTTTTTATCACGATTTTTCAAAAAAAACTTCAAATCAAGAATAATGTACTTCCAGTTGTAGAAAATGCATTCGAAACATCATTTTCACTTGTGCCTTGTGTCTTTGCATGTGTATAGTTTTATGAACTCAATTTATTAGATCAATTTTCTGAGGCAACCAAGTGTCATATCTGTTACAAATAATTTGTGTCATAATTTTGAGAAAAATGAACCGTGTACTACGTATTTCATTGACTTTGAAGCAAAATTACATATTATTAGAGCAGTTGAGAAAAAAGATCTGTTAACAACTCAAATAGCCCGCCTACAGTTTGGTCCTCATAGAGCGTGGATTTAAAAATTATGAAATCTAGAATCGGTTCCACAATTTTACATAAACAAGCATTAGACTCTGCTAGCTAAGCTAAAGAATGGGTAGTACAAATCGTATTGGTGCTTATTACGGGAGTCACTTCACGGTGAAATATATTCCACTCTCACGCTCACTTCACTTTTTTAGACCTTTTCTCGATTCCACCTCAAGTGAGGTGACAAAAATCACCTCCGTGGAGTGAGATTGACAGTGAAGTGAAATTGAGAATAAGACAAGTGAAATAATATTGTTTCCCAGCTCAAAAATCTCTAAGTCCCAGAAAGTCGTTTTTTTTTTCGTTTTTAGATAACACCAGATATTGACGTGTTCTGCATTTTTAAGACATTCGGCATCAAAAAAAATGTTTTTTTTTTTTGGTATCGAGAATTTCCTGAACTAGTTTGCATTTTTTTCATCGGGCAAAAAAATGAAAATTTCACCGCTTTAAGGCACGGATCAAATTCGGATTCGTTTCGTTACTGAAGAATAAATCCAATATTTACCATTAGATCTCAAATCAATCAACTTTAAGACTTATGGCATCTTCGTGGAATCATTTCACCATTCAAAATGGTCGTGAAATAATTCCACGCGAAACGTCGCTTTTTCCGTTCTCACTTCACTGATATGACACTCATAATAACCCAGATTCCGCGGCAGATGTCACTTTGCGACGTTTTTCTCACTTACGTGAGTCCCGTAATAGGACTTAATTCACTCCACTCTGATTTCACCGTGAAGTGACTCCCGTAATAAGCACCATTGATATTGCATGTATAATAGCCGGGAGAAAGTCCGCGAAAATGCAATTGAGAAAAATATCATAAACTAGCCTTCATTGGTTTATTCATTTTTATTTTGAACTCATATCCCCTTCAACCATGAAAGTGCATCATTTTACTCAAAATATCATAAATTTTAATTGAATCCAACACAAAAAATTAAATTTTTATCATTTCGCCAAATTCACGGTAAAATTTGTTTTGAACCGTGAAAAAATCGAGAAAGCACTGTATTTTAAATTCGTATTTTTTCCTGTAAATTATACAATTTGACTGCAAAAAAACTATTCTTGATGTAAATACAATCAGAAATGCTCTTAGGAAACAGCATAATCATTTTCGAAGTTTTTCAAGAAAACATTTAATTTAATTTATTTGTTTCTGCATACGACTTTTTACATGCTTTTCGTTCTGTAACTGGTCTTAGGGTATGATGCTGACAGCTAGCCAGTCGTCGTAGGTTCATGTCTCGGCTCGAGAGAGACTGTTAGTGTCTGCAGGATCGCAGCGCTAGCCCTGAAAACGCCCTGTGCACTAAACAGTTGGCTGCAGAATCTGTGGCCAATAAACAATAATACTTTGAATGTTTTAAAAGCCAAAATAATTAGCTTTATTGGTGTGGTGTTTTCGGCAAAGCTGTAGATAGTAGTTTTATTGTAAAATATTGATTGAATATTTAAAAAAGCTTATTTTTTTAATTTTAAGCTGCCAAATGTTACAACGTTGACTATTTGAACACGTAGGAAGTTAAAATTTCTGAAGGTTATTTTTTTTCGAAACCATAACGATTTGTTCGATTGGTGTGATGTTTTCAGCAAAGTTGTTGGCAGTAGTTGAGTATTAAAAATATTCTAAATTAAACATACAATTTTTGAAAACTGCACAATGTAAACTGAACATTGATGATCATGAGGAAATAAAAACTAAAACTTCTTTAGAGAAAATCCTAATAAAAAGGATTTGGGAAAATATAAGGAAATATTTGTTTTTCTTGAAAAGTTTAAAAGAAATTAAAAATAAATCTGTTTCGTTTCGACGGTTTCTGCAAGACATGTTCGTGCAGTAAAAGCTTTTTAATATGAAAAATAATAATTTAACATTATTTTTTCGATTTCCAGGTTACTCTTTTAGGTTTTGAAATCATTTATTTTGAAACGTTGGTCCCCAATGTCATTTTTAATCAGCTTGACCATTTGAGCGCTGGATGCAAACAAGTTGAAGATGTTGGCAGATGACCAGAACGATCCAACTTTGATGGACTAGCAAATCAAAATACTGAAAAAGTTGTGAATTCACTTCTGAAAAGTTTTCAGAATCTATGTAACGCGTAATAAACGAAATACAGATAAATCGCAATATTTTTTCCTGAACGTAAAAAAATATTATCTTTAATTTGAAAAAAAAAAAGCAAATCCATGTCACAAGTTTTGTTCCCTAAATAATCAATTTAATCAAAATATTCTTTACTCTTAGGTTAAGTAGTTTAATGTTCACCCTTAACTTCCCATAACTTCTTTCGAAGATTTGAACAACAACAAAAAACACACAACACAACAAAAAACTTTTGTACGAAAAGTGCTGTTTTTTTTATTCTCGCTTATTTTCCGTCGATCTAGGTTTACATCAGATTAACTTGAAATTTTAACTGTAGTTTCTTCATTAGATTATCTAATGAAGTACACACGATTTAAGCGATTGAATAACAACCACAAAAGTTATAAACAATTAGAGTCGATTTTTTTTTTGTCTTTTTTTTAGTTGAGTGCAAGGCTGTAGCATATTGCTAATTGGTTCTCGGCCCGACTCGTGAGTGCCTTTTTGTAGTAGTTCATAACAAGCCGGCCGAAATAACAACTGTCTGTCACATACATAGGAGTCAAGGCAAAAAAATTGTTGTAATAACAATAATAAAATAAAAATGTAATGTCCACGGTACATACATATGGGGGCTAAAAATCATTTAAAATCTGTCCACGTGGTATGTGACGGTTAACAAATATGTGGATGGCCCCCTATGAAACTCGGAATAAAATCGTGAAAGTTATTGAAAAAAGGGAAAGAGAAAAAGAATTTATATATAAACGATGTAGTCGATAAAGAAACCACGTACAACTTGCACATGGAACTAACAGTTTTTTTTTGAGTTTTAAATTAGTTTATTTGACACGGCACGATACATTTTCTGTTTTACTGAGCCAAGTACAATTCGTTTTAATTCTACGTTAGCAGGGAAAAGAGGGAGGCCTTTTCTTTATTCTCGCGGCCGACTACGAGCTAGTGGGGATTTAAGGTGAGAGGAGGGGAGATACAATTTTGACTTAAAACTATTTTGGAACTTTGTTTTTCAACTGGTAGAGCAATTGTATTCTTGTTTGTTGTGGGTTCAAAATATTTGTGTAAGCATAGTTGCGGGCTCTTCGTTTCCGTGTCTTCAGCATAGCATATTTGTATCCTTAATCTGACAAATAGACAAAGAAAATTTTAAATTTTAATGTCAGCGTTTTTCAGAAAGCAGTATAACTGTGTCATGTACTGGAGATCACCGCTTCCCAGAATGTCTCTAACGGGTACGTTCGGTTGTTTTCCTCGGGCCCGAAGGGAATCTATAAGCTCGGACCTAACACCACAGTATTCGGTACACGACCAAACAACATGCTCGATGTCATGGTAGCCATCGCCACAAACGCAGTGATTACTGTCTACAAGCCCTATACGAAAGAGATGCGTGTTTAACGTGTAGTGATTGGACATAAGTCTAGACATCACGCGAATGAAGTCCCGACCTACATCCAACCCCTTGAACCATGCTTTCGTCGATACCTTAGGAAAAATGGAATGTAGCCACCGTCCCAGTTCATCTGAGTTCCATGATGATTGCCAACTGTTGAGTGTTCTCTGACGCAAAATGCTATAAAATTCATCATAAGCAATTGGTCTTTCATAAATATCGCCATCAATAGCACCCACCTTAGCTAAAGAGTCAGCCTTTTCGTTACCCGGAATCGAGCAATGAGAAGGGACCCACGCTAAGGTAACCCGGTAATTTTTATCTGTTAAAGCACTTAAAAACCACCGTATTTTCCCCAGGAAATACGGGGTGTGCTTCACAGGCTTCATCGATCGCAGAGCCTCAATGGCACTGAGACTGTCTGTGAAGATGAAGTAGTGGTCTGTGGGTAGGGTTTCGATGATTCCAAGAGAGTACTGAATAGCAGCAAGTTCTGCGACGTACACGGAAGCAGGAGCATCGAGTTTGTAGGAGGCGGTAAAATTTTCGTGGAAAACACCGAAGCCAGTGGACTCATCTAGATTAGATCCGTCAGTGTAAAACCTTTTATCATAACTAACATGTTTGAACTTATTCGAAAAAATCTTAGGGATCTCTTGGGGTCGCAATTGATCCGGGATACCAGAAATGTCTTGTTTCATGGTGGTGTCGAAAAATATAGCATTATTAGAAGTATCTAAAAGTGCGACATTGGAGGAATCGTATGAAGAAGGATTAATATCTTGAGCCATATAGTCAAAATATAAAGTCATAAATCTGGATTGAAATTGAAAGTCGACCAACCTCTCGAAATTTTCAATTACTAATGGGTTCCTAACTGTGCATCGAATTAGCAACCGGTAAGAGAGATTCCAAAAACGATGTTTCAACGGAAGAATACCCGCTAACACTTCAAGACTCATCGTATGGGTCGACTGCATGCAACCCAAGGCAATACGCAAACAACGATATTGTATTCTCTCTAATTTTATAATGTGCGTGTTCGCGGCGGAGCGGAAGCAGAAACAGCCGTACTCAAGACAATATCTGACAATATCGTTGTTTGGTAAAGCCTTAGAAGGTCTCCTGGGTGGGCTCCCCACCAGGTTCCGGTAATCGTACGAAGAAAATTAATCCTCTGTTGGCATTTTCGTGTCAGATACCTAATATGACAAGCCCAGGTGCATTTAGAGTCGAACCAGACCCCGAGATATTTAGCGACTAAAACCTGAGAGATCGTTTTACCCGTTAGTAGGAGCTGCAGCTGAGCTGGGTTATGCTTCCTAGAAAAAACGACCAACTCAGTTTTCTCCGGAGAGAATTCGATACCCAGCTTAAGAGCCCATTCAGACAAATTGTCTAAGGTATCTTGCAATGGTCCTTGCAGATCGCTAGCCTCGCTACCAGTAATGGATACAACGCTATCGTCTGCAAGTTGCCTCAGCGTGCCTGAATTTGCAAGACATTCATCGATGTCATTGACGTAAAAATTATATAAGAGAGGACTTAAACATGAGCCCTGGGGAAGGCCCATGTAACTAATTCGGGAAGTTGTCGAATCGCCATGTGAGAAATACATATGCTTTTCTGACAACAGATTGAGCAAAAAGTTATTCAAATTTAGTGAAAGTCCCTGCGAATGAAGTTTCGCGCTTAAAACTTCTACAGAGACAGAGTCAAAAGCCCCCTTAATATCCAAGAACGCAGAAGCCATTTGCTCTTTTCGAGCAAATGCGAGTTGAATTTCAGTAGAAAGCAACGCTAGGCAATCGTTCGTCCCTTTGCCCCGGCGAAAGCCAAATTGAGTATCTGAAAGTAAACCGTTTGTTTCGACCCATTTGTCTAACCGTAAGAGGATCATTTTCTCCATTAATTTCCGGAGGCAAGAGAGCATTGCAATCGGCCTATATGAATTGTGATCAGAGGCAGGTTTCCCGGGTTTCCGAATAGCAATGACTTTTACCTCCCTCCAGTCATGCGGAACAATATTTAGCTCAAGAAACTTGTTGAACAAGTCCAACAAGCGTCTTTTTGCAGAGTCGGGTAGATTCTTCAACAGGTTGAATTTTATTCTATCTAACCCTGGAGCCTTATTGTTGCACGACAGGAGAGCCATTGAAAATTCCAACATCGAAAATGGAGGCTCTTCCGTAGTTACTATAAACGCGTCGCGAAAGGTTTTCTGTTCCGGTACAGAGTCCGGACAGACCTTTTTGGCAAAATCGAGTATCCAGCGATCTGAATACTCCTCACTCTCATTCGAAACGTCACGGTTCCGCATGCGCCTGGCGGTATCCCAAAGAGTGCTCATCGCTGTTTCCCTCGACAACGCGTTTACGAACCGCCGCCAGTACCCGCGTTTTTTCGCCTTTACTAAGCTCTTCATCTGCCTGCCCAGTGCCTCGTACTTTCGTAGTAGGTTGACAGTGCCGTACTCCCGGTAGTCCTTATACGCCGCGGACCTTCGCGCGTACAGCTCAGAGCACTCTTTGTCCCACCATTTGTTGGGAGGGCGTTGTCTAATCGTTACCCCGGGTATCGGTTTCGTCTGAGCTTGCGTCGCGGCGTCGATTATCAAGCCAGCTAAGAACGCGTATTCTTCCTCCGGAGGAAGTTCCTCGTGAGTCTCGATAGATTCCGCTATAATAGACTCATAACGCTTCCAATCAATATTACGTGTAAGGTCGTAGGAAATATTGATTGGGTTCGGGGGAGTTGAACCATTAGCAATTGATATAACGATTGGAAGATGATCACTACCGTGGGGATCGTTGATTACTTTCCACTGGCAATCTAACGCTAGTGATGTCGAGCAGAGGGATAGGTCAAGCACGCTTTCACGTGCCGGAGGATTAGGTACGCGTGTCGCTTCCCCAGTATTCAAAACTGTCATATTGAAGTCGTCGATCAAGTTACAGATTAAAGAAGATCGGTTGTCGTCGTACAGCGACCCCCATAGCGAACAGTGAGAGTTAAAATCTCCCAAAATCAAAAAAGGTGCGGGAAGCAATTCTGCTATATCAAGGAGTTGCTTCTGTTCAATCCGCGCGGATGGGGGAATATATAACGAAACAAGGCAAAGGTCTTTTCCATTCATATTCGTTTGAATGGCAACAACTTCAATATTCGAGATCGAGGGGAGGTCAATTCTGAAAAAAGAATAGCACTTTTTGATCCCTAAAAGTACCCCTCCACCGTGTGAGTCTCGATCTCGACGAATGATGTTAAAATCGTGGAAATTAAGTTGGTCATTTGAATTGAGAAAAGTTTCACAAAGCGCGAACGCATCACAATTGTATGTGTTTATCAAATGTGAAAATAAATCAAATTTGGGGATGATACTTCTGCAGTTCCACTGTAACACAGTGACAAAATTCCTAACCTCTTTCAACGAATTAGTCATCGAAAGATACGATAGCTGAAATGAGGGGCCAAGTTGCTGTGAGTTGCTTCAAAAAGGTTTTCACTGTTGGGAGAAGGGCAAGAAGAATGTTTTGAAGGGGATCTGGTATGTTGAATGTTTTAAATATCCAGTCCACAATATCAGAGAATTTTATGAACCCTGTTTCTTTTATGTCTTCTGATCGAGAAATGGGTGCCCGAGGGGTTTTTGGTGCCCCAGGAAGCGGTGGGTACTCCTGGTTTGATTTGAAATTAAAACCGGGGGGTACTTGCTTCGGTTTTTCTTCACCGCTTCCTTTTTGTGTTGTCTTATTGGTCATTCCGCTAGGGGTTATCTTACGACCTTTACGAGATAGATTAGGAGAGTTGAGCATTCTCCTCTTCCTAGATCCCTCTGGCAAGGCATAGGAACACCCTTCGACGGGATCGTCAGATGTACCCTCATCGGTTGGCAAAAAGGAAAAGATGTTTCCTGTCGAGGGTGGCTCAGCCCTCTTAAGCATTTCTGCAAAAGAGCGCTTTGATCGTTCCTTAAGGGAACGCTTAATTTTTTCCTCGCGCTGTTTGTACGCGGGACATGCCGGAAGGTCATGCCGAGTTCCCTCGCAATAAAGACACTTTTCAGTATCCCCACTGCAAGCGTTCTCAGCATGATTGCCTCCGCACTTGCTACAGCGTGCCTTGTTGCAGCAGTAGGTGGCTGTGTGACCTAACTGCTTACAGTTTTGGCAATGCATGACCCGCGGTACGAACAGGCGTACAGGTAGACGAACCCTGTCCAAGCGGACGTAGTTCGGCAGCGCGGATCCGGCGAATGTTACTCGGAAGGAATCCGAAGGGAGGAATTTCTTCTTCCCTTCTTCGATGGATACTGAATGCAATTGCTTGCAATCCAGTATCTTTACACTTTGCATCAAGGGGTTTTTAAAGCAGCCAACTCCATGACGCAAAATGTCATCGACAGTGAGATTCCCCTCGGTAACCACACCGTCGATTTCTACATCCTTGGCAGGGATGTACACGCGATACTCTCTCGTGAAGAGCTCGTAGCCAGCAATTTCGTTTGCTTGCTTCAAGCTACTCACGACAACTCGCAGTTTGTTCGGCCTCACCTTCGTAATCTCGGTTACGGCCGAAAAATGTTTTGCCAGGTCTTTGCCAATTTGGATAATATTCAATGGCTTCTTTATGGGCCGGAAAAAAACAACGTAGGGACCGCCAGCGGCATCTGGGTAAGCTTTTACCCGTACTTCCGGTACTCTTGGTACAGGACTTGGCAAAGGGGAGGGCACAGGGGAAGGTAGGGGTGTGCTGATGGGAGAAATTTCAATTTCTTCCCCGTTTGTTTCCACCTCCAGGAAAAGTTGCACCTGCATGTCGTCCATTTTGCGGGAGCGTTACGCTCTACCGCACACAAACGATAAATATTCGAATATGGGGGGGGGTTCAAGTAGTTGATGTTAAATTTTAAAAACAATTTTTCAATCTACAATGGATCAAATAAAAAAAAAAGACAGTAATACTAATACTAATAACAATAGTAATAATAATAATAATAATAATAATTATAGTAATAGTATTAATAATAACAATAATAATATCAATAATAATATTAATAATAATATTATAACATAGTAATAATATTGATAATAATAGTAAAAATTCTAAAGGTAATACTTCACCGAACGTCTAAGTCACGACCTCACGGCTGATAGTAGGATTAATCGAGCGTCTCCGCAGAACAAACAATGACGATCCAGCTTTGTGTTGAGACACAGTGGCCGTGTCCTACACGCGACCTTGTAGATGCCACTTGTAGTTGACTTCCACTCGCTCGATCGTATGATGGTCCGTGCTGCTAGCGGGGTAACAGCGGTGCGGGAGAATTATTCTTGCTGATATATCAGCTGCGTATCGAATCACTGGCGGGGTAGCCTGCCCCTACCAGTGTGCAGATGTTTCTGCCGATATATAACAGTCTATTGTTATTGCGCAGCACGAGAACTAATCGACAAAAAAACACCCGTACGATAACTCGTGTATTGTTATTTTGCGAACTCAAACGGAGATAAACAATTTGCGTCTAATCGAGACGAAAGCAAAACAACGAATGACGGAACTAACAGTAAAAAGTGAAGAATTTAATTGAATATTCAATAGTAATGAATAACACTTCGTACCCAAGCGACTGCGAGTACGAGGATGTACCGGAATACCACAAAACTGACTTCGAACAAGTCAAACGTAGACTACGCATAATAAATTGGCGTAGTATTATTTGTAAAGAAGGAAATGTCAACGAAGAAGTATTAAAATTTTATGAAATAATTGAACAAATCATATCAGAAAATGTACCACTAAGAAAAAGAAGACGAACGAACACCAACAAATATCCAGTGTGGTTTAATCCACAATTGAAAAACCTAAAAAATAGAAAACAAAAAGCACATAAAATATACAAAAAAGACAATAGCGAAAATCTTCAATATTACCAAGAAATTTGCCGTCAACTTGACGCAGCCATTAAAATTGCGCATGAAGATCATAACCGTAAAATCGAACATCAAATCACGTCTTGCCCTAAGAACTTCTTCAATTACGTAAAAACCAAACTAAAAAGTAGTAACTTTCCATCACGAATGCATCTTGACAGTAAATTAGGACAAACTAATAATGAAATATGTAGTCTATTTGCCACTTTTTTTTCAAGAAATATACACCACATTTGAAGAAACAGATCGCGACCGCGAATATTTCTCGTATTTTCCTGAATTTTCAAATTCTTTATCTGTCAATCAAATATCCGAATTCGAAATTCAGAACGCACTTAAAAACTTAGACGCTACGAAAGGTCCTGGACCTGACAGAATAGCTCCAATTTTTTTCAAAAATTTGGCAGAAGAACTATCTACACCTTTACTAAAAAAAAGCAAAGCCTTGGTGCTACATTCCGATTCGAAACTCGACCTTCTGTTTATTTATACACAGACTTCGCAGCCAACTGTTTGATGTACAGGACAATTGCGGGGCTAGCGCTACGATCCTACTGACACTAACAGTCTCTCCCAAGCCGTGACTCGAACCTACGCCAGTCGTCGTAGGCCAGCATCGTACCTCGAGACCATCTGGGAGATAACACCTTTACTACACCTCTTTAATATGTCTCTGAAGAATAGAATTTTTCCAGAACTCTGGAAAACCTCATATTTAGTGCCAATTTTCAAATCTGGCGCTAAATCTGACATTCGTAATTATCGTGAAATTGCCATTATTTCATGCATTCCAAAATTATTTGAATCAATAATTAATGAAAAAATCTTTCAGCAAGTAAAAAACCAAATCACAACTCAACAGCACGGCTTTTATAAAGGCCGATCAACTACCACAAATCTTTTAGAATTCATAACTTTCACTTTGACTGTAATGGACAACGGCAACCACGTAGTAGCTCTTTATACGGACTTTAGCAAGGCATTTGACAGAATCGACATACCTTTATTGCTCCTCAAGCTCGAAAAATACGGAATGGAAACAAAATTCTTGGAATGGCTGCAGTCATACTTAACAAAGAGAACACAATGTTCTACACAAACCTTATGCACGCTGGGACAACTATGCTTGGAACGGCAGTACAGTCCATCCATGAATGCAAAAGCATTAATTTTTTTGATCTAATAAGTAACGAAGTATCATGTGGGACTGTAATGCAATCATGAATAGACAAGAAAAGAGCTTGCAATAAATGGTCTGGTCCACGTGTGAGAAAAATTCTTTAGTGTTTATTGATATTGTTAAGAAGCTTTCTCACATAGAAGATTGACCCTTGGCCCCATGCCTTCCCGTTTCCCGCGGAAACGGATCCACTTCGGCACGCTACTCACGAACAGTCATTAAAATCGAGGTTATGGAAATCAACCCTTACTTTTTTAACGGCCATTCCCGAAAAGCACGCCAAAATGGATCTATCCTCGCAAAAAAGAGAAAACACCCAAATCTCACATAGGAATATCATGCGAATAACGGTAGTATAGGTCAATCATTTAAAAAAAATAAATAAAAGAAATTAAAAAATAAATAGTAATAGGGTAGAAGAGCCAGTCATGGCAAGTGCACCAGTTACGGTTATATCGCATATGCGCAATGATACCAGTTATGGCTATACTCCATTTAAACTCCATAGGCCATAACTGGTACATTTTTTATTTAGGCATTGCCATAACTGGTATTCCTCCCCTAAAAAAAAAAATTGAAAAGAAAAAACAAATTAAATAGAAAATTAATATAAAAATTTACAAAAAAGGTTGTCTTATTTACGCGAGGTTCTTAGTTTATGTGACTTAAAATGTTCCTAAATTCACGTAGACTTCTACGTGGGCCATTGGAATGGTTCATCGATTGCAAGAAGATTTCGGATATAAAACTAATTTAAAATATCTCAAAAACTTAAATAAAAACTTAAATAACTCATTAACGCATATTAATAACTTACTCTGAATATGAATGAAAACATTACAAAAGGGCTGAGCCCTGGAAATTCTTCTTTTGCAACTACGGGTACTCCTCGAAAGCGGTTGTGTTTCATTCAGTGCAATTTTCTTACGCTATCTTACAAGGGAGGGAGGGGGGTGAATAGATTATCTTACGTAAGAAAAACATTGAATGCAGCTGTTCAAATAATCATGGTCATGAAAGCGTGGCCGGTAAAATTCATGAAAAGGAAATTACAGAATTACTCGAATAGAGGACTGAAGAGGAAACGAAGTACTATGCTTGCTTCATAATGATAATACTAAAATAAAAATCTATATATGCTGGCAGCAGTGCTAATAAAAGTCATTTTCCCCAGCAAAATTCTTCGAAAATTACAGCCAATCATTTTCAATTTTCATTTCCAATGATCGCAGCACTCTTTCAGAAACACTAGATTTTCGTCCTAGTAACGTGATGTTATACTCAGATGAAACAGATCGCGCGCATCGTTCACGGTTACGGAATAAAATTTGACGAAAAATCCAACCAAATGATCTTCACTTCAAACCAAAAAAGAAAAACAAACAGTCCACTCAACCAAAATGAACCTCACCGAAACACTTTTTCACTGACACTGACCGATGCCTTGACAATCTTCGTTAACTGATAAACTGATTTTGTTGTCTTGCTTCCATCGCATGGAATATAATGAGGTGTTTTGACAGTTCACTTCCATGCAAAAAGCGGGAAGGGAGAACTCTGAAAGGATTGTAAAAAAATAACGTTTATGGATGCTTTTTTTCACTTTCACTCGAGAGTGTCAACAAATATCAACCCTGGCTGGCAGTAAAATCTTACTAGAAGGGAGGGGGGGTATCAACAAATCTTACGATGTCTTACAAGGGAAGGAGAGGGGGTTGAAAAAGTGGAAAAATATGCTAACGTAATTATTGAACGGCCCCTAAACTCTTTTTCTAACTATTACAGTAAAGTCTTTTTTACACGGTTTTATTTTTACACGATTCATTTTTACGACGATTTTTCAAATAAGGGACTATACTTAAATGACGTAGCATTTATGGGGGAAGGGGGGATATCATCATTTTGTGACAAGCTGTGACAAGGGGGGAGGGGGGTTGTAGTAAAATCGACGTAGCATTTTTTTTTAAAGACTAATTTTTTTGCAGGAAAAATGTATTCTAAAAATACACTAAAACATTGCACAAAGTATTGCAGCGAGATCTGTCGAAATGTTTTTATCTGTGGCATTCTGAAATCTTCTAAAAGCTCTGCTACATAAACAATCACTTGGATTTCCAAACACACAATCTGTTTTGAATACAAAAATAGTTACTTTTTTGTGGCTATTAGGGTAGGGAACATATTCTAAGCAGCTTCTGAAACCGCCTGTGTATTTAGACGAAATACTCGAAATGTATTGGGTGAAATTCAAACAGTAGTGTATCAATATATTCTCTATCGTTTTGTCTGTCAGAACTTGTTGTCAGATTGTAAAACTAAGTTAGCAAACTTTAACAAGAATCAATCAAAGTTACCAATCGAGGGACACTATTTCAATCACCCCGAACCTATTTTAAGCAGTTTCCATATGTTTTGCAGGCGTTTTTTGCAGCAGCCGAAGTGGCTCCTGAATGGCTGCAATATAGGTCGATTTGTTTCAAATGATATTTGTTCACAGATTTCTTTGTGATTAACGGTATTTCTTATATTCGTAAGACAGCTAGACAATCAAAGTTTTTGTTTCCATCATTGAAATTGCCGATATTGATCAAAGTGCAGGAGTTTTAGGCCTGTTTTCTTCGACTGATAAGAAAAGGCGCTACTGCTTAAGCCGTTCCTCACCCTAATAGTGAAAATTACAAGATACTCGTTTCATTTCCGGAATAGTTTCTGTGTTTTCTGCAGACATGGATCATACTTAGTTGTTTAAACACCTTTACTCTTTGTACCAAAACACAAGCCCTTCGAAGCAGAAGATGCAGTCACGAGTCTATAAGTTGTAAATAAATTGAATTAGACACGGTTTTTTTTTTTTCAAGTATTTTCTGTATGTATGTTATTACAGTCAGGTTTTTATTACGTACCTCGTAAAAAACCACGTTATTCAAAAATCCGCGTAAAGTGAACCACCAAAAAGGGCTTAGAAAAAAACCCGAGACGCTCTAGAACCAGTATTTAAAATTGTCCTCTTTGACGGTCATTCCGGATCTTTCGGAGGGCGGTGGGTATTTTTTGGACTAAGTCTTCTACTAGATAAACACCTAAACGTTTCTGGTTCCAAACCCACTTTAATTCGAAAATTCGCGAAAAAGTTTTTGAATTAGCGCGGTATCGCGTAAAAAAAGCGCGGTAATTCAAAAATCCGCGTAAAAAAAGCGCGTTAATTAAAATATCCGCGTAAAAAAACCGCGTTAATTAAAAAATCCGCGTAAAAAAAACCTCGTAAAAAATTCCGCGTATAAAAAACCGCGTAAAAAACCTGACTGCACGTATTTCTGTACGTTTTTTTCAGAACTGGAGAGTGGGGGGGGGGGGTTATTCGAATGCTACGTTTTTTTTTCAGGGGGGTTTAGGTTTTGTGACCAAATGCTACGAGGGGGGAGGGGGGGCTTAAAAATCATGAAAAAAAATGCTACGTCATTTAAGTATGTTCCCTAACGCGATTTTTTTACGTCGTTTCCTCAAATAACGCGATTTTTTTACACGTTTTTTTTGCACGATTTTTCGTCTTCGCGTAAAATTGTTATAGTTAGTAACAGTAATGGTAACAAACAATAATAAGCTGTTTTTTTACACAGTTTCATTTTTACACGGTTTTTGTTTTGCGCGATTTTTTACGACGTTTTTCCAAATAACGCAGTTTTTTTTACGACGTTATTCCAAATAACGCGGTTTTTTTTTTGCACGGTACGTACAATTGTGTAAAATAGAACTTTACTGTATAAATATAGGGTTACCACTTGGTCCGGGTTGAAAATCAGGACAACTTTTTCCGGTACAAATTTGATATGAGGTGTTTCTATTTTTTGAGGTATCAATAAATAAAATACGTAATTTGAGATATGCACTTCAGAATACGCCAAAACACTCTTTAATTTATTTAACGTATTTCTAGGACGACCCAATTTTGCAACTTTGATTCATTAGGCGTTAGCAGATACGTAAAAAATACATTTCATTTCATTTTCATTTTGCGGTAGATGGTGGGGCAGTTGGAGCCAAGTCTGTCCAACCCCGATATTTAAGGAAGGATAATGGCTGACTGCCACTTGCGGGACTGTATGAATGCCATTGGAAAGATTGGGAAGGTATTTGAGCGTTTAAAAAAAATAAAAAAAAATAAAAGTAAAAATAAAATGAATAAAAAAAAACTAAATTAATCCACCTAGCGGTCAGACCCAGCCTTTCTCATTCAAACTTTTATTTGCAAAAGTAGATTCACATGAACGCTTCAATCCAATAAATGTATATTCACTCTTTAGGTTCTGAAATATTGATGTTGTAATCTATACACATAAAAATGCAGTCCGGTCTGTCTGTCTGTTTGATCCATATAGGCTCGAAAACTACCGAACCGATCGACGTGAAAATTTGTATGTAGGGGTTTTTGGTCCCGATAAAGGATCCTATGATAGTTTGAAACCCCTCCCTCTTCTGGAAAGGAGGGGTCCAATACAAATGAAACATACATTTCTGCACAACTCAAGAACAAACCAAGCAAATGAAACCGAATTTGGCATGTGGATGTTTTAAAGGGTAATAAATATGTCCATAATAGTTCAAAGCCCCTCCCTCTTATGGAAGCACATGTTTCTGCACAAAATTCTGCACATCTCGCGAACTAATCAACTAAATGGAACCATATTTGGCAGGTAAATGTTTTTAGTGGTAACAAATATGTTCCATAATCGACCTCAGGCAACATTTTGGATTGTAAGATAGCAACTTCCGGTTTCTGGAAAACAGCCAAAAATGGACGATTTCCACCCAATATAATAATATCCGGATAGAGAAAGATACACAGGAGCTGAATTCGACCACAGATACCATTTTGAATTCTAAGATGGCGACTTCCGGTTTCGGAAAAACAAAGGCAAACGACCAAATACCACCCAATATGGGTATTTTCGGAATCGACTTCAGGCACCATTATGGATAGCAACTTGTGGTTTCTGGAAAACAGCCAAAAATGGCCGATTTCCGTCTAACGTGAGTATCTCCGAATCTAGAATGATACACAGCAGCTGAAATCGACCAAAGACCCCATTTTGGATTCTAGGTTGGCGACTTCCGGTTCCTGGGAAACAGCGGAAAATGATCGAATTACACCCAATATGGGTGTTTCTTCAACCAGAATGACGCTCAGAGGCCAGAAATTATCTTAAATACCATTTTGAAATCCAAGACGGCGACTTTCGGTTTGTGAAAAACAGCCTAACATAACCAAATACCATCCAATATGAGTGTCTCTGGAACCAGAATGATGCAATGAACTAACAATTGACCTCAGGCACCATTTTGAATCGCTAAATGGCAACTTATAGGAAACAGTCGAAAATGACCAAATAATACTCAACATGGATATTTCCGTAATCGAGATGATGCATAGAAACCAAACATTGACCCTTGACACCATTTTGAATTTAAAGACGACCACTTTTAGTTTGTGGAAAACAACCAAAATAACTAAATACCTCCCGATATGAGTATTTCCGGTGTCAGATTGATGCCAGAAAATTTGCTGAAAATGACCGAATACCACCCAATATGAATATATTCAGAATTAAGGCGATGTACAGAAGCCAGAAGTCGAGGATGTTGTCATTTCGATAAAACCAATCATTTCAAACGATTTGTTATTTGACTTTGATCATATCCTATGGCCGATTCGTCGTGCATTTGCAGACTTCAAACAAACCGCAAGGAATCAATGAACTTGGAACGTTCAAATAGTACGACACCACATTTAAATCATATTGAGGCCACATATATCGATCAAAGCAGGTATAGTTTTAAAAAGTCTTTGAATTTCTCTTCTTTCCATAACTTTTGAGCCACATATCAAATTGTTATGAAGTTTGTTATTTGTAAGTTTGAGAGATGACTTGTTCGTATGACACTAGTTATGTTCAAATAAGTCATGTAATCTTTGAGATAATAGACTTTCGTTGTTTTATTAACAATTTAATACATAACGGTTGCTTAAGTTCGATTATAATCAAATGAAATGGGAACGTGTAGGGCAGCCAAACTTTGAAACCACGTTTTCAATCATAATTCATCAGTTAACCCTTAACTAGCCCGCTCATCTGATAATAATATTGATCAAATCGGTTGTGTAGTTTCTGAGATAATGAAGTTTCGTGATTTTCACATTTTGGTACTTTACAGACGAAGTTAGAGTCCGGTTACAGTAAAATTCAATAGGGTGTTACGAGGCAGCTAGACTTATTAGTTGACACTAATTTTGTGGAAATCGGGTCAGCCATCTCTGAGAAAAGTGAGTGAGTTCAAGTAGTCTTCGAAAATGTTCCTTTTCAAAGCTGGATTTCACATTTTTAAACATAACAGGCAAAATAATAGTCTGATTGCAAAACAAATCAATAGGGTCTTATGGGGCAACTAGACCTTCCATTTGACACTAATTTTATGAAAATCGGTTCAGCCATCTCTGAGAAAAATGAGTGAGATTAAGTAGTCTTCAAAACACGTTTCTTGTCATAACTTTTGAACCACAAGCTCAATCTTTATGAAATTCAAAAGTTAAGGGTATTTTAGGCAGCCCGTTCATTTGAAATCAATTTTGTTCAAATCGGTTGTGTAGTTTTTGAGATAATGATGTTTCATGATTTTTACATTTTGATACATAACCTCTAAACTAATAATCCGATTACAATAAAATTTAATAGGGTCTTATGGGACAATGAGACCTTTCATTTGTAATTAATTTCATGAAAATCGGTACAGCCATCCCTGAGAAAAGTGAGTGAGAATAAAAATCTGCACATACACACACACTTACACATACAGAAAATGCTCAGCTCGTCGAGCTGAGTCGAGTGATATATGCCATTCGGCACTTTGGAGCACTTTTATACTTTCGGTTTTGCAAGTGATTGCTATACCTTTCTAGGAGAAAGGCAAAAATAAAAAATAATAATAATAATAATAATAATATTAATAATACTAATAATAATAACACAAACAAAAAATTATAATAATAATAATAATAACAATAAGAGAAAAAAATCAACATATGTACTCGGTTTAGGGGATATTTCCCACTTGTTGTCTGTCTTGAATCTGGTGATTGCTTGGATTGGTTATTGTTGGTTGTTTTGTCTTTTCTCTCATTTGCCTGTCCTGATTTGTTGATTATCGAAGAAATTCTGGGTGTAAATCTGTAAATGATAAAACCTCTCAACGATATCAAACTCATGTTATCGTGTAAGAGGTAGGGCGTTGTTTAAAAAATAAAAACAAATGCTCAGTAGTGTGCTTATGTCAATAAAAAAAATGTTAAGGCGCGGTTTTATATGATTTTGACAACTTAATAGTATAAAGATAGATAAACTAAAGCGGGATACAAAGAGAGAGGGATATAGGACAAGTCAAAGGAGATATATAGACATGTCATACTTAATACATTTACTACGCTTCCACTGGTAATGTTTTATAGTCGTTTGGTCAGGTAATTTACTACTTTTTTTATAGTTTGTCCAAAAATCCTTCAAAGATTGAAGAGTCGTCGCTTGATAGACCTTATGCATCAGAACACATTAACATACACAAATGCATCAAAGTAGGGCGTTATACGAGGCTGCAGGCCACCACGGGTCGAAACCTGGCGACCGTAGAGGCCATGCACGCACTGTGTGACCACCGATAGGTGTGTGATAGCATCAATTAGTCCCGGACCGACAGCGGGAGCTTGCCTAGGGAGTGGTGGGGTTTCGGGCATTGGGCATTCCCCGTAAAAGCCACGGCCACCCGTAAGCAGCTTCGACGGAGCGTGTAGTGCCGCTCCCATCACCCAAATGCGCTAACCCGCCTATTGGGACTGATACCAGTATGGTCCCAATTATGGTGTTCTGGTCGCTGTGTTTAAAGTTTTTAAGAGGGAATACGATTTTAAACCACGACGTTGGGCTGGCACCTGCACCGAGCTCCCTTAGTAAAGTCGTGTGACAACGGCTTGAAACGGCGAGGTGGCATACGTTTGCAGGGGTCTCCGTCCCGTAAAACATGGCAGGCCTTCCAGTACGTTCCGCGGTCATTGCCTGATGGGAATCAGGCAGGAGTGGGATCAGATGCCCTTTCCTGACTTACGCCGGTCGGGAGGCGTCATAGTTGCTCATAAGGGGCTATGACGACCTTCACTAGCCATGACCTCACTGCTCCGGCATAGGCCACCAAGGGATCATATAGGCTCCACCATGACCAAGGATAGCGGCTGGAAGAGGGACCCTTTTAACAATAATGAATTTCTTCAAAATTGATGAGGAGGCGAGAGTAGCGGATGAAGCGGACGGTTTAGTAAACCCGTTGTCCAGGCGGGGCATCGCACGGTCCGAAAGCAAGGCACTCGCGCTGGAGGCAAGGCTTAACCAGCCTAAAAAAGGGAATGCTGCTGCTGTGTCACACAAACAGCTGCAGCATCGTTTGCCGAAGTCTGTTCAACTGAACCGACTAGCAAACGTGCGAGAGGCTCTCCGGGGGAATCGGCCCCTAGGAAGCAACGAAGGCGGTTGTTCGGAGGAAGCTGGCCTGTCAGTCCAACCGAGCAAAGAACCGACGAACGGCAAAGCCACGGGTTGGACCACCGTGGTGGACAAAAAGCGGCAGAAGCGGGAACGACGCGCGAAGCGCGGCGACCGCAATAAGCCGCAAGGGGCTAACAGGCGGAGCAAGGGCGACGCGCTCATTTTCAAGACGGATGCGTCTAAATACGCTGAAGTCTTGAAGGCCATGAGAGGCGAGTCTAAGCTCAAAGACCTCGGCGCGGATGTCAGATCAATTCGTCGGTCACGCACCAGCGAGATGATCCTCGAACTTCGCAAAGAGGCAAAGGGTAAGGGCTGTGCCTATAAAAAGGCGGCCCAGGAAGTGCAAAGCGAGGAGGTTCAAATCCGAGCCCTCACTCCTGAAGTGACTCTCCAGCTTAAAAACCTGGACGAGATCACCGAAGAGTGCGACATAGCATAAGCCTTCGAGCGAGAGTGTGGAGTGGTAGTGACCGCGGAGGCAGTTCGTCTCCGCAGGGGCCCGGCCGGCACCCAGGTTGCTACCATAAAGCTTCCACTAGCGGAGGGTGACAAGGCCCTGAAGAAGACCACGTTGAAGGTGGGTTGGGCGGTCTGCCTTCTGGGCAGCTTCCAACAGCCTGACGTTTGCTCCAGGTACTTTGAGCGGGGGCATAAATCCTGGTCGGGCAAAGGGCCCGACAGGTCCAATTTATGCCGCCGCTGCGGTGGCGCAGGCCATAAAGCACGGGACTGCGGTACACCTCTCAAGTGTCTGATATGCACCGGTAAACGGGACGCCAAACACGCCATGGGAGGCCCCAAGTGTCCGGCTGCACGGCCGGCTACTAATCCGCAGGCCTGAGGGTGATACAGTTAAACCTGAACCGCTGCTATGCGGCGCAGCAGTTGCGACACCAAGCAGCTGCTGAGTCGTTGTCGGACGTGGCCATCGTCTCGGACCCCTACCGCATCCCAACCGGAATCGGTAACTGGGTATCGGACAAGTCTGGGAAGACGGCCATTTGCACGACAGGCAGGTCCCCGGTTCAGGAGATTGTGTCGACCTCCAAAGAGGGACACGTGATAGCCAAAGTGGACGGAGTATTCTACTGCAGTTGCTATGCTCCGCCACGTTGGTCTACCGAAACGTTCGCACAGATGGTCGATCAAGCAACCGTGGAACTGACGGGCCTATGGCCGTTGGTGGTTGCGGGTTTCTTCAACGCTTGGGCTGTCGAGTGGGGAAGTCGCTGTACAAACCAGAGGGGCCATGTCTTGTTGGAAGCTTTGGCAAAGCTCAACTTAGACTTGGCTAACGTTGGTACGAAATGCACCTACAGTAAGAATGGTGCGGAATCGATTATCGATGTGACGTTCTGCAGCCCGGGACTGACCACGAACTGGAGGGTAGACGACAGCTACACGAATAGCGACCACCAATCGGTCCGCTATGAGGTAGGCGTGCGGAAGCAAGCAGCGAGTAGGGCCAATATTCCATCCTTCTACGGCTGGAAAACATAGCATTTTGATGCAGATGTTTTTGGGCAAGCAATTAGATGGAAGCACGAAGGGGGTGAACCACTCCCGGGTGTGGACCATCTAAATTCGATGCTGTCATGGGCGTGCGACGCCACGATGCCTAGGTCTCGTCCGCCTAGAGAGGGTAGACCACCGACATACTGGTGGAGCGAAACGATAGCAGGACTACGCAGTGCATGCCTCCGTGCAAGACGGAGGATGCAACGCGCGCGTTCCGACGAGTAAAAAGCGGAACACGGTGCCGCATTCAGATCCGCTAAGGCAACGCTTAAGAGCGCAATCAGAGCCAGTGAACGAGCCTGTTTCGAAAGACTCTGTGCCAGTGCCAATTCGAACCCGTGGGGTGACGCCTACAGGATCGTTATGATCGTTATCACCAGCGATGCTAGAAACGATCATTCAGGGCCTCTTCCCAAGCCACGAACCAAGTCCCTGGCCTCCGGCTGACGAGTCACCACCAACCGTGAGTGACGGCAGCCGTGCAGAGGCAGACGATGCGGTAAGGGTGACAGAAGATGAATTGGTCGAGATCGCAAACTCCCTATCGGCAAGGCACTGGGACCAGATGAAATTGCGAGCTTGGCCATCAAGACGGCCATCAAAGAAGCCCCCGGGTTGTTCAAGGCGGTCATGCAGAAATGCCTTTGCGACTGCCTCTTCCCGGACGTGTGGAAGCGCCAGAGGCTGGTGCTGTTGCCGAAGGTTGGGAAACCACCAGGTGACCCATCGGCATACAGACCAATCTGCCTGCTGGACACGGCGGGCAAGGTGCTTGAAAGGGTAATCCTCAATAGACTGGTGAAATATACAGAAAGTGAGAACGGTCTATTAAGCAACCAGTTCGGTTTTCGAAAAGGTAGGTCCACGGTGGATGCAATTCTCTCCGTCACCAGAACGGCTGAGGTTGCAATCCAACGCAAAAGGAGGGGCATTCGTTACTGCGCGATCGTCACGCTCGACGTGAAGAACGCGTTTAACAGTGCCAGCTGGGACTCCATAGCCTTAGCGCTACAGAGTCTCAGAGTGCCGATGCCGCTGTACAAGATTCTGGGTAACTACTTTCAGAATCGAGTGCTAGTGTATAACACAAACGAGGGTCAGAAAAGCGTCCCAGTTACTGCAGGTGTACCGCAAGGTTCCATCCTGGGTCCGGTACTGTGGAATGCCATGCATGACGGCGTGTTAAAACTAACACTCCCTCCAGGGGTGGTAATCGTGGGCTTCGCCGACGATATAACTCTTGAAGTCTATGGCGAGTCAATTAGAGAGGTAGAGTTAAAGGCCGCGCTATCCATACGCGTAGTGGAAGACTGGACTGGAGGCATCGATCAGTGCTGGTGCATGCACTATCGCCTCAAAACGCTCCCTGAAGCTTCTGGGGGTTGATCGACGACAAGCTCACGTTCGGGAGCCACGTCGATTATACCTGCAAGAAAGCTTCCATGGCTGTGGCGGCGCTATCTCGCATGATGGCAAACAGCTCGGCGGTCCGTAGCAGCAGGCACAAAGTCCTTGCTAGCGTGACTACGTCCATACTCAGGTATGGAGGACCAGTGTGGTCCAAGGTATTGAGTACCTCGTGCCATCGCGGCAAACTCGAGAGTACGTACAGGCTAATGTGCCTAAGGGTCGCGTGCGCATACCGAACAGTGTCGTACGAGGCGGTTTGCGTCTTGACTGGCATGATGCCCATCAGCATCATCGTCAAAGAGGATGTAGAGTGCTTCGACCAACGCGACACGAGGGGTATACGCAACACCATACGGTCATCTTCAATGGCCAGGTGGCAGCGGGAGTGGTCCAACACTACGAAAGGTAGATGAACAAACCGGCTCATTGCAGAGTTAGCATGCTGGATTAATAGGCGCCATGGGGAAGTAACCTTCCATCTGACACAGATCCTGTCAGGCTATGGCTGCTTTAGGCAGAACCTGCATAGGTTAGGGTACGCCCTGTCCCCTATGTGCCTAGCATGTACGGGTGCGGAAGAAAACGCGGAGCATGTGTTCTTCACATGTCCGCGTTTCGAGCGGATAACGTACGAAATGCTGGCAATAAGTGGAACGGACACCACGCCAAAGAACATTGTGCGTAGGATGTGCAAGAATAGGGAAATCTGGGATGCGGTCATCAAGACCGCATCACAGATCGTTAGTATTTTGCAGGGCACCAATCGACGGAAAACCATCGATGTACCCCAGTTAGTTAGCGATTAACTAACTGGCCTGTATAGGCTGCTCTGCTACCCGTAGAGGTAAGTGCAAAAAGCACGACTGGCCCTCTCCCTAAAGTAATGCCTAACGGCGGTCCCGGGGAGACCAAGGGCTTTAGCTGTTTAGCTTAAGGTTGCTCAGCATGGGTAAAAGCAGGGCGTTATGTTGAGAGAAAAAAAAAACTAAACTTGATAGCAGAAAGCCTGTACGAGAGTAGAAATGACACATTAATTATAGATCTTGTTTCTACTACTACGGCTACTACAACTACACAGAATTAAGAAGTAGGTAATTATCACTTTCTAGATGAGAACAGAGCTTGCACAATGTTGGTCCACGTGTGAAGAGAATTCGCCAAAACTATCAACAATTAATATTGTCATGAATCCTCCCCACATAGGAGACTGCCGAGATCAGAGAAGGAAGAGCTACAATATAGGTATCTGACTCTCATGATATCTCTTAGCTCCCATCCGCCACCCGGAAACACGCGCCCTTGGGCTGTCAAAGCTGAATCAACTTTGTGGCTCTATCTTGTAAAGCTTAAGAACCTAAGATTTGAGCTCAACCACCAAGCCCAGGGCAGATACGTAAAAAATACAGCACACGTAAACTGTTCAAAATTGGGTCCTAAAAATTTACACGGTTTTCTGATTTTTATACACCAGCTGAAAAAGAGAAATTTTGTGAGCAAAACGTAATTTTTCAAAAACGTTTATCGTTGTCCTTCGATTTTTAATTGAAGAATAACAAACTGCTCGAAATGCCTAAAATGACAGCTTTCCCATATACCGTTCGTTCGCGGAATGTCAGTTGAGACATTTTGAGCAGTTTTTTATTCTTTATTCAAAAATCGAAGGAAAACGATAAACATATTCTGAAAATTTGCTCAGAAAACGCGGCTTTTTCAAATGATCCAGCTTTTTACGCGCTATAATGGCGGACGCTATATTGCAATTTTGTAAGGGTGCGATATGACAACGACGATCACTTCCATCAATAGTGATATGTCTGCCACGAGTACCTAGACTAAAGAAGAGGTATACCACAAAAGATCAAAGTAATGGTCGCAGTGGTCTAAAAAATAAAAAAAAATGCAATTTTGTAATAAATTACCCACCTTTTCGACAACTATGCTTACGTCAATTTGAAGTCTTTACGTATGTTATCAAAAGAGAAATAAGTCAGGCAACATTTGTGTTGCCAATTCCTCAGAAATCCCAAAATTGACGTAAGTAGAGAGGTGTGTGGCTTTTAATTATTCTTCTTTTTGTTCAAAATTGCCCTCATAAAACACGACGACGCCTCTGGCAGGCGTTTACGAAAATGTTTAATAAAGAAAATATCAATATCATGGATTTTCCAAGTTCGGGATTTCAATTTTAATTAATTCATTTGATAATGCTAGCTCATTAAATCTTCAATTGATTTGAAGATATATGGTAAATTTATTTGAACTAGTCATAATTTCTAAAGCCCTATAGTTAGAGTTTGGACTACAGTTACTGGAAAGTTCCAATCGAACTGTCAAAACTTGTTCCAATCGAACATAAGAATGTTCGACACGTCAAGTTTGTCTTAGGATGGGAAGTATTGTGATTTAGCAATAGCAAAAGGCGAAAAAAGAGATGAAACTCGAATATAACAAAAAACAAAACATTGAATTCATTCTGTGCCGAACACGCATCAGTATCGGACGTGTTTGGTGATCGCTCCGATAGAATATAAAATAAAAGACGCGTGAGCAAGTGTTGGCATTGTTTGCCTGGTCGAGTGAAGGTTCAAGGTCGCCCGCCTTTGTGCAACTGTTTCGCATCGTGGCTGTTTGCTGGTGCGTAAGCCGATTTGGCTGCTAAGTGATTTGTGCTACAGCAGTGGACGAGAATCTCAACACAAAAGAGGAAAAAGAAGAAGCCAACAGTTGACAGCGAGTTGTGTCGCTGTGCAGAGTGATCTCACACCCGGCTCGCTGCTGGTGGCTGTTTGGAGCTGCTGTATTGGTGCTGCTGGCTGTAACGGCTGCAGCTTCGACCGATCGGACAACCAGCCCTGCTGAAAGGAATAAGTAAAGAGTTACGTGTTCTGTCGGCGCTAGTGCGCTAGATTTAGCGCGATGGATGTAGATCCCTCGCCTCCCGCGCCACCATCCCCGAACCCCTCCGACCCTGTCCCTCCTGCCAACCCTTCCTCTGTTAATTCTCCAGTCCCCCCTCGCCCCAGGCTTTACCCGGACGGATCTCAGGGCAGCTGTTTCTTTCGGCCAAAAGCAGGACCGAAATCGAAACCGTTAAACATCCTGCAGATTTCGAAAGACCTGACGAAGGGGTACAAGGCCGTGACCAAAATCTCCAAGGTCAGACCCAACAAGCTCCGTGTCGTGGTTAGCGACCTGGAACAGGCCAACGCTATTGCTCGCTCCGAGCTTTTCACACGCGAGTATCGCGTTTATATACCCGCACGAGACGTGGAGATCGACGGTGTCATAACCGATTCGAGTCTGTCGGTCGAGTGTATTTTGGCAAGCGGTTTTGGCTGCTTCAAAAATGCTTTGTGTCACGACGTAAAAGTAAAGATCTTAGATTGCAAACAATTGCGGTCTGTGTCTCTTGTCAACGGCACAAAAGTGTACACTTCGTCAGACTCGTTTCGTGTTACGTTTGCCGGATCTGCTCTCCCTAGCCACGTCTCGATCGATCGGGTTCGTCTGCCTGTGCGATTGTATGTACCCCGTGTTATGAATTGCACCAATTGCAAGCAGCTAGGCCACACAGCCGCCTACTGCTGCAATAAGGCACGAGTAGCAAGTATGGAGAAACTCATGCGGACGATTCTTGCAGTGTAAATGCTGAAAAATGTATTCACTGCGGGGAAAATCAGCATGAGCTCTCCACATGCCCGGTGTACATGCAGCGCAGAGATAAAATCAAGCGGTCACTTAAGGAGCGTTCAAAGCGATCTTACGCTGAGATGCTGAAGAAGACCGTGACCACTTCTACAATAACATCAAACCCCTTTGATCTGTTGTCCTCTGATGAAACGGATTCTGACGATTCACCAGCGGGAACATCTTATGCCAATCCTGGGACGTCTAGAAAGAGGAAAAATATTTCCTCTCCTAAACTTCCCCGTAAAGGTCCTAAGATTTCCCAAAGTGAAATGAAAGTTACAAACAAACCAAACAGTGCTGCGGAAAAACTGAAGCAAACTCCTCCTGGACTTGCATATTTAAAGTCCCAGAAGGAGTTCCCAGCACTGCCAGGAACATCTAAAACCCCAGTTGTTCCTTTTGCACACCCATTGATGAAACAAACTCTGGATTTGTGAAATTCTCTGACATTGTGGACTGGATTTTTGAAAATTTCAATATACCCGATCCAATGAAAGTTTTTCTTACAGCATTCCTCCCAACAGTTAAATCATTTTTAAAGCAGTTGACTGCCCAATGGCCCCTCCTTGCAGCGATTGTATCCTTCGATGGCTAATTCATCTGCGTATATGAAGGATTCTATCTCTGTCTTACAGTGGAATTGTAGAAGTATTTTACCAAAAATGGATTCATTTAAAGTTTTGATAAATAAAAACAAATGCGATGCATTTTCCCTTTGTGAACTCAACTTCCATGATTTTAATATTATTCGCCTTGATCGAGACACCCCATATGGAGGAGTACTTCTAGGGATTGAAAAGTGCTATTCTTTCTATCGTATTAACCTCCCCTCGATTCCAGGCATCGAAGTTGTCGCATGTCAAATGACAATACAAGGTAAAGAGCTTTGTATTGCCTCAATATATATTCCAGAGCACAGGTTGGGCAACGGTTGCTCTTTGATTTAATAGAACTTCTTCCCTCGCCACGTTTGATTTTGGGAGACTCCAACTCTCATGGTGTGGCTTGGGGTTCCCCTTACAATGATAACCGCTCCTCTTTAATCTATAACCTTTGCGATGACTTCGACATTACTATTTTGAACAACGGTGAAATGACACGTATCCCGAGACCTCCAGCGCGCCCAAGCGCTTTGGATCTATCCTTATGTTCGACGTCGCTACGGTTGGATTGCACATCACGGTAGCGACCATTTGCCTATTCTTATTTCAATTACTAACGGGTCAACCCGCATGCGACCAGTTGACATTCTGTTTGACCTCACACGGAATGTCGATTGGAAGTTATACGAGGAAATGATTTCAAAAGCGGTCGAGTCGATTCAACATCATCCAACGCGATTCAACAAGATCCGACGCGTTTTTGGCCTTCCAGAAGGGAGGTATACCTGGCGACTATATACGGTATTCGGAGCTTGATACCAAGCTTAAAAGCCTGGCTAAAGCAAAGAAACGCGGATATTGGCGTCGGTTCGTGAACGAGACGTCGAGGGAGACATCGATGAGCACTCTTTGGAACACAGCCCGAAGAATGCGGAATCGCGTAACGGTCAACGAAAGCGAGGAGTCTTCAAGTCGGTGGATATTTGATTTTGCCAGGAAAGTATGTCCGGACTCTGTTCCTGAGCAAAACTTTGTTCGCGATACGTCTCCGGGTCACGACGCGATAGAATCACCTTAGACGATGGCAGAATTTTCAGTTGCCCTCCTGTCCTGTAACAATAACGCGCCTGGGTTAGATAGAATCAAATTCAACTTGTTGAAGAATCTACCCGGCAATGCCAAGAGGCGCTTGTTGAACTTGTTCAATAGGTTCCTGGAGCAAAACATTGTACCGTAGGATTGGAGGCAAGTGAAGGTGATCGCCATCCAAAAACCAGGGAAACCAGCTTCTGATCACAACTCTTATAGGCCGATTGCAATGCTATCCTGTATCCGGAAATTGATGGAAAAAATGATACTCCGTCGCTTAGACCATTGGGTCGAATCAAACGGTCTACTATCAGATACTCAATTTGGCTTCCGCCGTGCCAAAGGGACGAATGATTGTCTTGCGTTGCTTTCAACAGATATTCAGCTGGCGTATGCTCGCAAAGAACAACATTGGACATTAAGGAGGCTTTTGATTCCGTTTCTATTGACATTCTTTCGGGTAAACGTCACCGACAAGGATTTTCACCAATTTTGAACAATTTTTTGCACAATTTGTTTTCCGAAAAGCACATGCATTTTAAGCACGGCGATTTGGAAACTTTTCGCAATAGCTACATGGGTCTTCCCCAGCGCTCATGTTTAAGCCCCCTTCTTTACAACTTTTATGTAAATGACATCGACGAATGTCTGGCAAATTCATGCACGATAAGACAACTTGCAGACGACAGTGTTATCTCTGTTACAGGAGCCAAAGCTGCCGATTTGCAAGGACCATTGCAAGATACCTTGGACAATTTGTCTGCTTGGGCTCTACAGCTAGGTATCGAATTCTCTCCGGAGAAGACTGAGATAGTAGTTTTTTCTAGGAAGCATGAACCTGCTCAGCTTCAAACACAATTAATGGGTAAAACGATTTCTCAGGTTTTGGTACACAAATATCTTGGTGTCTGGTTCGACTCTAAAGGCACCTGGGGTTGTCACGTGAGGTATCTGATGAAAAAATGTCAACAAAGAGTGAATTTTCTTCGTACAATAACCGGAAAATTGTGGGGAGCCCACCCAGGAGACCTTATAAGGCTTTACCAAACAACGATATTGTCAGTAGTTGAGTACGGGTGTTTCTGCTTCCGCTCCGCAGCAAACACACATTTGATCAAACTGGAGCGAATACAATATCGTTGTTTGCGTATCGCCTTGGGTTGCATGCAGTCGACCCATACGATGAGTTTGGAGGTCTTAGCTGGAGTACTACCATTGAAAAACCGCTTCTGGAGCCTGTCTTCTCGTATTCTTATCAAATGTGAGGTCTTGAACCGTCCCGTGATTGAAAATTTTGAAAGGTTAATCGAACTTAATGCTCAAACCCGTTTCATGACATTGTATTTCAATCACATGTCCCAAAATATTAACCCTTCTTCGAATATTCCAAATCGTGTCAACTTATCAAATATTTCGGATTCTACTGTGTTTTTCGATACATCCATGATAGAAGAAACTCGTGGAATCCCGGATCATTTACGCGTGCAGCAGATCCCCAAATTTTTTTCCAATAAATATCGAAACATCAACTGCGACAATATGTTCTACACTGACGGATAACTTCTTGATGGGTCCACTGGCTTCGGTATTTTCAATAACAATTCAACCGTCTCCCATAAACTCGATAATCCTGCTTCTGTTTACGTCGCAGAATTAGCTGCAATTCAGTACACCCTAGGGATTATCGAAAAAATGCCCACGGACCATTTTTTCATCTTTACGGACAGTCTCAGTTACATTGAGGCTCTCCGATCGATGAAAGATGTTAAGCACTCTCCGTATTTTCTGGGGAAAATACGAGAACATCTGAACGATCATCAGTTGGCAAAATGCTTGGACCAGAGAGGAACTGGGAAGGTGGTTACATTCCATAATCCCCAAGGTGTCGACGAACCCCTGGTTCAAGGGGTTGGATGTAGGTCGGGATTTCATTTGCGTGATGTCCCGGCTTATGTCCAATCCTTATAGATTTGACGCACATCTCCGTCGTGTTGGGCTCGGAGAGAGTGATGTCTGTGCCTGTGGTGAAGGTTATCACGACATAGAGCACGTTGTTTGGTCATGCCCTGTACACCGTGACGCCAGGTCTAAATTAATAGCTTCCCTGCAGGCCGAAGGTAGGCAGTCGGCTGTTCCTGTTCGTGATGTCTTGGAGAGCCGTGACCTATCCTACATGTCCCTTATATACGTTTTCCTGAAATCCATCCACGCCCCAGTTAAGTCCTATCCCCTTCCGCCTACATCCAACCTAACGACAAGAACACGTTAAGACCCCGGATCCGGAAACAGCAATCAGACCCGCACGATACTCTCAAGGTCCGAGGGAGACAACCCAATATGCCAGTCCGTAATATCTTGGCCCAGCGGCGGAACAAATTTAATATGCTGCTTACCTATGGCAATGAAAACCATCATACAGCAAACCAGAAAAATCGAAAAATCTTCACATGTTAATTCTTAAATGGTTACAAAAATCATAACGCCATAGACCTCCTTTCTATTGTCTCTGTTCTTTTGCTTCTGATTAATTTTTAATTTTGTTTTTCATCACTGTTGTCAAGTGTTTGAGATTCTGAGTTACTACGGCTGTTGGTGATACATGGAATTTTGAACGGACATTATGTAGCTTGTTTGGAGTGAGCGTAATCAATCGACATATTATCCGGTGTCTCACTGAGCCACAAACTTATACACAGGCCCCGGTAACTTTGCGTGCTCATCGTGATTAAAGTGGAACTGCAAAAGATTTTTTTTATTCGGATTGATATTTTCAAAACGCCAAACTTACGCTACAAAGACGTATCGTTTCTGTTATTAAAAAATCCTCCGGTGATTCACAAAACTCAAGCCATTTCAGCGATGATTTTTTTTGGTTGGGAATCGAAAATAGCTTGTTTTCAAAATTTCGTGATGTTCGATTTGAACAAAATAGAAAACAGCACTTCATTTTTTCACTACTATATATAGCAAAACAAGCTGAAACAAAAACCTATGAAACTGAAAATACGAGTCATGTAATGACTTTTATTTTTTGCAATGTTGCTATATAGTTCTTCGAAATTTTAGAATGGCTGCCAGATCGACGGAAATTCAGTCGGCCAAACTTTAACTCTAGGCCTTTAATAATTTTAACTCATTTTGGATTCCTCTTGCTTTTCGAGAAACCAATCTGCTATTGACACATTCTCTGCGAAGCTACACCAACAAACCAATTTTTGAAATGCATATTTCAGCAATGTAAATATTTTTCCTAGATTCTATAGTGTTTGAACCTTCCAAAAACGTAAATGTCAAATTTATAGTGTTTAGGAAACGGTAGAAAACTAATTGCAAAGTTCAAGTAAAATTAAAAAAAAAACAAGCGTTTTTGGTTACATATTTTTTAAATGGTTACAAATGATCAGGAGTATGTATTTATAATACATTTTTTATGTCATATGACTGTGAAATAAGTGCTTTATTCGATGCCTAAAGGGTTTTGAAGTGAAATTTCAAATATGTTGATCTTAGGCCAATATGAAAACAGGGGTAATTTAGCGTTGTAACGTCACGAAATAAGTACAGTTTTTTACTTCATGGAAACTCCTTACATTTAATCAAAGTAATATTTTGTTTTCTCTTTATACTCAAAAATACCTTTAATTTGATACTAAAAGATCGCAGCTAGGTTGAATACAACTTGAGTTACAACCGGGTTTAGTTTGCGTTGTAACGCCACGAAATTTTTTTTCTTCCCTTATTTAATATTCGTCTCTGTTTAAAAAAATACTTGATGCGTCTAAATTAGTTCTCGTTACATCTGTCATATAACAGAGAATAAATTTTGTGAAATGGATTAATATTTTTAATTATTAAACTGTGGGTCATCCATGAGTAACGTTACATTCTAAAAAATTCTAATATTATTCTACTATATTATATTACAAAGCATTGCGTGAGGGGGGATTGAAAATTGTCAACTTCCGCGTTACGTAACATGCAAATGTTCCCTAAGAGACAAACTATTGACGCAAGGTAACCGTATTAATAAAATAAATACTTCGTCCGCATCGCTCAAGCCAATCTTCCGAATGTGATGGTTATCGCAATTACGGGACGTGACATCACCACATTTAACGATGAGAAGAGCATTTTTGAACGACCAACACTATATCGTGGAATAAGCCAGCTATTTATTTTTGGGGCAAGTCTAGATGAAAAAATCTTCAGCGGCAAAAATGCACTCGAATTTCCTTGAATAAGTAGTGTGAGTTTTAAAAAATCAAGGAAACATTACGGGATCGAAAAAAGCTAAAAAGCGGGCATATATCAAGATGGCTTGACAAAATATTTTTTTTAACTCTTTTATCACCAATATTTAGTGGTTAATTTGTGAGTTTGTAATTTGTGATTAAGCGGTTTCCGAGAAATTTTCAAAAAAAACTGAGTCAAGCCATCTTGAAACATGATTTTGCTTCATATGAATCGGAAAACGATGATATATACATCAATCGAAAGCTCATAATTTGTGGTTCACGAAAATGTAATTGTAAGGTCATAATTACTAGTGTTTGTACAGAAATTTATGTTTTATTGTTCACGTAGTTCTACGTTTTGTTTATTTGTTGTTGACGCTGCTGGCCGCTAGTGGCGTTGGCTGTTTGTGGTGTTTGTCACTGCCACACTGAGCGTGTGTGTGGGGAATATGGTAAATATCGAGATTCGGGGAACTAAGCACACTTGCTATTTCAGGTAGCCAACCAGGCGCAAAATGAATGTGTATTTTTTGGTAAAAAGGAAAGCAATCCAAATTCGACGGATTATCACTTTTTCATCGCCTAGATTCTGAGAAATGTTTCGGAAATATTTAAACAAATGTTCAAATGAGTTGCCGGGATCCAACTTAACGTTGCTCTGCTAGTTTTTTTCCATGCATGTGTGCTAACTTATGAGCAAAGTAATTAAGAAGATGTCTGCTGTCCGCGGGTCTGTTGAGCTACTAGTGGCACCGTCGGTAAAAACGTGCTGTTTTGCAAACAGAGGATTTGTCATAATTTTGAAAATTTGTAGAATCAACTTGAACCATTTTTAAAATTAAAAAAAAGAACTGAATAAAATCAACATGCATTGAACCCGAATGTATGTTTTTAAAATTGATTTGGTTTATTCAGAAAAAAAAAATTGATTTAAAGCACTAGAATCAATAAGAATATGCTTAAACAAGTATTAAAAGCACATAAAAGTTCGGACACAATGCAGAAAGTAAAAATAAATCTTAGGCGTTGAAAATAATAATTACACATTCAAAAATTATCACATGTTTGTCAGAAATCTGAAATATACTGTCCATTGAGAGAAATTAAAAAAGTCAGATCATAACCATCAACAGCAGAAGCGAAACATTCAACTAGGGAAATTCTTAATATTCATCTGGGCGTTAATAGATAGGAATGCATAAAATTAAATAAGGCGGTAAGAAAAATGGAAATGAATTGATTGAAATGAAGATATTAAAAAACTTCAGATTTTATCAAATTTCAATGAATAAGTAAGCTATCAAATTGGTTGTTAAATTAATTGAGCAAAATCGTGCCGAATGATCTGGAAATTCGCAACAATTTTATCGACCATATTGGAATGAAACTTTGCATACAGCTTAGCAAAGTTTGTATTTTTCACAGATAGAGAAAGTTTTCAGACCCATGAGATATTTTCATTTTTAAGCATTCTAAGCAACTTAGCTAGGAAACCGTTGTATGTACAGAAAAACTGTACTACTAGAGAATTACTATTGCCTTGTAAAAAAATATACACCGTTAAGAAAAAAATTATGACTCAAAAAAAAATGGAAATTCAAACTAAATTTCAATTTAAATAAAAAACCAGAACTAATGCACCTAGTGGTGGTTTCTGCACCTTGTTATACTTACTTGTTATACTTACTAGTCAGTAAACCATAAATCTATACCAATGTAAAAATTTAAATCGAACGATAATGATATTTAACATATTCCCCACACGCACGCTCAGTATAGCAGTGACAAACATCGCAAACAGCCAACGCCACCAGCGGCCAGCAGCGTCAACAACAAATAAACATAACGTAGAACTACGTGAACAATAAAACACAAATTTCTGTACAAGCACTAGTAATTATGACCCTAAAACTACATTTTCGTAAACCATAAATTAAAATTGGTGTATATATCATCGTTGTCCGATTTATTTGAAGAAAAATCATGTTTCAAGATGGCTTGTCTCAGTTTTTTGAAAATTTCTCGAAAACTACTTAAACACAAATTACCACAAATTGGATTTAGAACTCACAAATTAACCACTAAATATTGGTGATAAAAGAATTTAAAAAAAAAAATTTTGTCAAGCCATCTTGATATATGTAAAAAGCGGCATTTTTGTGTTATTATTATAATTTTTGAAAGGTTTCTTGTATTTATTGGAATTAAGGACACATTTGTAAACTTGTTTTTGAAATAAATGCTGAATAAACTGCTAACGTACTCAGACATTGTGAAAAAACTACAATAAAAATAAATTTAATATGTTTTACACATAATGTCATATAAGACACTTTTGAGAATATTTATGATACATATGTCACTTATGAAAAGAATTGATTTGATCATAACTCACATTCCTTCACTGAAAATTTCCAAGTTTAAGTTTGGTTCTGCATTCCCAAACATTAAACGACAAAGTAAATTTGTTACGTAGTTTAATGATAACCCCACAAACCAAGTGCATAAAGTAGAAGTAGAAATATATAAAATCAGATATTGAACTATTTCATATGAAAATGTCTAAAAAATATGTGATAAATAATGGATATCGACTGATTCATATTTTCGTGACGTTACAACGGAGTGAGAATACCCCTTGCTGAAAATGAGCGTTGTAACGTCACGAAACATAAAAGCTTCTCAAATATAGATGTTACCAGTTATAGGCACTCTAAACATGGCAAAATGTTCGATTATTATTTGTTATCACATCGTGGAAGAAGAAATTGTAATTGTAATTGTGTAGTATAGAAGGGGGCCTAGGGCCAGGTCTCCAGTGTATACACCGTCCATACTATACTAGTAGAATAGTGAAGATGGAACTGTGGTGTTCCTGACAACACTGGTCGTGAGACACAAAAGAAGACAGCTGGATATAAAAAACGTCAACCATATTGTTAATGCAGAGATACAAAGTAAAACGTGTTTTTCCGTGTTACAAAACGTTTCCGATTTATTTTGTGTATTGATCCCGTTTCGAATCCCACATTGGTGATCCCGACGCGAAAGTAGTGCCGATACGTATCGAGTTAACGTTCCGTCGATCGAAAATGCTTGAGAATCAAAACGAACAAGCTGACGAAAATGCTGCCGTTACCGCTGGTGTCGCGGTCAAGCTTCCAGATTTCAGGACAATGACCCCGTTATGTGGTTCGCCCAGGCCGAAGCACAGTTTGCTTTAGCTAATGTGGTACGTGATCATACCAAATTCTACCACATCGTCGCAAAAATCGACTAGTCTGTAATATGTCACGTCGCAGATTTGGTTGCTGCTTCTCCGGATGCAAACAAATATGTCGCTAGGGTAACGACCCCATAATTCGCCCACTTTATCCGAGTACCCGAAATTCGCCCACCTATTTTTTTAATTGTTCGCAATATAGTGTCAACTCTTATAACCGTGTTTAAACATAAAAGATAAACAGCTGAGATTGAAAATAAATTATTATTTGGCATAATTCAATAACAGACCCAGTAAACAATTTTTTGATTAGTGGGTGGGCGAATTATGGGGTCAGGGCGAATTATTGCACGATTGCACGATTCCAAGTGTCGGCACAAGGAAGATTGGAACGGCTTCTGGGCGATTGCGACCTTGGTGACATGCGTCCCACGCATCTTCTGGCCCAAATGCAAGAGCTTGCAGCCGGATTAAATGTCACGGATGACCTATTGAAAATGTTTTTTCTGAAGCGGATGCCGATTAGCGTTAAGGCTTTTCTCTCTATTAGCGACGGGACAATTGGAAAACTCGCAGAAATGGCGAATAAGATGGTTGAATTTTCAACATCTTATGTTGCGACAGCATCAACCAGCACCCAGGGAACAGAAACAACAACAGAGCTAAAAAATCAAATTGCCGCGTTGACAGCAAAAGTTCGGAGCCTAAAAGCAACAAGAAGTGGTTCTAGAAGCCGATCGACGTCAAGAGCAAGTCGCGTTATCAATGACGAAATCTGTTGGTTTCATCGTAAGTTCGGGAGACGCGCATTGAAATGTCGTTACCCATGTAAATACAATTCAAAAAATTAAAGACGCGTTCATTTACGGTCGCTGAAGTGAACGCAGTAGCGGGAAGCCGCCGCATCCTGATAAGCGACTACACTTCGAAATATAAACTTCTCATCGATACTGGTTCTGATGTGTCGATAGTTCCAGCAACAAACAGCGCATTTCGAAAGACCTGACGAAGGGGTACAAGGCCGTGACCAAAATCTCCAAGGTCAGACCCAACAAGCTCCGTGTCGTGGTTAGCGACCTGGAACAGGCCAACGCTATTGCTCGCTCCGAGCTTTTCACACGCGAGTATCGCGTTTATATACCCGCACGAGACGTGGAGATCGACGGTGTCATAACCGATTCGAGTCTGTCGGTCGAGTGTATTTTGGCAAGCGGTTTTGGCTGCTTCAAAAATGCTTTGTGTCACGACGTAAAAGTAAAGATCTTAGATTGCAAACAATTGCGGTCTGTGTCTCTTGTCAACGGCACAAAAGTGTACACTTCGTCAGACTCGTTTCGTGTTACGTTTGCCGGATCTGCTCTCCCTAGCCACGTCTCGATCGATCGGGTTCGTCTGCCTGTGCGATTGTATGTACCCCGTGTTATGAATTGCACCAATTGCAAGCAGCTAGGCCACACAGCCGCCTACTGCTGCAATAAGGCACGAGTAGCAAGTATGGAGAAACTCATGCGGACGATTCTTGCAGTGTAAATGCTGAAAAATGTATTCACTGCGGGGAAAATCAGCATGAGCTCTCCACATGCCCGGTGTACATGCAGCGCAGAGATAAAATCAAGCGGTCACTTAAGGAGCGTTCAAAGCGATCTTACGCTGAGATGCTGAAGAAGACCGTGACCACTTCTACAATAACATCAAACCCCTTTGATCTGTTGTCCTCTGATGAAACGGATTCTGACGATTCACCAGCGGGAACATCTTATGCCAATCCTGGGACGTCTAGAAAGAGGAAAAATATTTCCTCTCCTAAACTTCCCCGTAAAGGTCCTAAGATTTCCCAAAGTGAAATGAAAGTTACAAACAAACCAAACAGTGCTGCGGAAAAACTGAAGCAAACTCCTCCTGGACTTGCATATTTAAAGTCCCAGAAGGAGTTCCCAGCACTGCCAGGAACATCTAAAACCCCAGTTGTTCCTTTTGCACACCCATTGATGAAACAAACTCTGGATTTGTGAAATTCTCTGACATTGTGGACTGGATTTTTGAAAATTTCAATATACCCGATCCAATGAAAGTTTTTCTTACAGCATTCCTCCCAACAGTTAAATCATTTTTAAAGCAGTTGACTGCCCAATGGCCCCTCCTTGCAGCGATTGTATCCTTCGATGGCTAATTCATCTGCGTATATGAAGGATTCTATCTCTGTCTTACAGTGGAATTGTAGAAGTATTTTACCAAAAATGGATTCATTTAAAGTTTTGATAAATAAAAACAAATGCGATGCATTTTCCCTTTGTGAACTCAACTTCCATGATTTTAATATTATTCGCCTTGATCGAGACACCCCATATGGAGGAGTACTTCTAGGGATTGAAAAGTGCTATTCTTTCTATCGTATTAACCTCCCCTCGATTCCAGGCATCGAAGTTGTCGCATGTCAAATGACAATACAAGGTAAAGAGCTTTGTATTGCCTCAATATATATTCCAGAGCACAGGTTGGGCAACGGTTGCTCTTTGATTTAATAGAACTTCTTCCCTCGCCACGTTTGATTTTGGGAGACTCCAACTCTCATGGTGTGGCTTGGGGTTCCCCTTACAATGATAACCGCTCCTCTTTAATCTATAACCTTTGCGATGACTTCGACATTACTATTTTGAACAACGGTGAAATGACACGTATCCCGAGACCTCCAGCGCGCCCAAGCGCTTTGGATCTATCCTTATGTTCGACGTCGCTACGGTTGGATTGCACATCACGGTAGCGACCATTTGCCTATTCTTATTTCAATTACTAACGGGTCAACCCGCATGCGACCAGTTGACATTCTGTTTGACCTCACACGGAATGTCGATTGGAAGTTATACGAGGAAATGATTTCAAAAGCGGTCGAGTCGATTCAACATCATCCAACGCGATTCAACAAGATCCGACGCGTTTTTGGCCTTCCAGAAGGGAGGTATACCTGGCGACTATATACGGTATTCGGAGCTTGATACCAAGCTTAAAAGCCTGGCTAAAGCAAAGAAACGCGGATATTGGCGTCGGTTCGTGAACGAGACGTCGAGGGAGACATCGATGAGCACTCTTTGGAACACAGCCCGAAGAATGCGGAATCGCGTAACGGTCAACGAAAGCGAGGAGTCTTCAAGTCGGTGGATATTTGATTTTGCCAGGAAAGTATGTCCGGACTCTGTTCCTGAGCAAAACTTTGTTCGCGATACGTCTCCGGGTCACGACGCGATAGAATCACCTTAGACGATGGCAGAATTTTCAGTTGCCCTCCTGTCCTGTAACAATAACGCGCCTGGGTTAGATAGAATCAAATTCAACTTGTTGAAGAATCTACCCGGCAATGCCAAGAGGCGCTTGTTGAACTTGTTCAATAGGTTCCTGGAGCAAAACATTGTACCGTAGGATTGGAGGCAAGTGAAGGTGATCGCCATCCAAAAACCAGGGAAACCAGCTTCTGATCACAACTCTTATAGGCCGATTGCAATGCTATCCTGTATCCGGAAATTGATGGAAAAAATGATACTCCGTCGCTTAGACCATTGGGTCGAATCAAACGGTCTACTATCAGATACTCAATTTGGCTTCCGCCGTGCCAAAGGGACGAATGATTGTCTTGCGTTGCTTTCAACAGATATTCAGCTGGCGTATGCTCGCAAAGAACAACATTGGACATTAAGGAGGCTTTTGATTCCGTTTCTATTGACATTCTTTCGGGTAAACGTCACCGACAAGGATTTTCACCAATTTTGAACAATTTTTTGCACAATTTGTTTTCCGAAAAGCACATGCATTTTAAGCACGGCGATTTGGAAACTTTTCGCAATAGCTACATGGGTCTTCCCCAGCGCTCATGTTTAAGCCCCCTTCTTTACAACTTTTATGTAAATGACATCGACGAATGTCTGGCAAATTCATGCACGATAAGACAACTTGCAGACGACAGTGTTATCTCTGTTACAGGAGCCAAAGCTGCCGATTTGCAAGGACCATTGCAAGATACCTTGGACAATTTGTCTGCTTGGGCTCTACAGCTAGGTATCGAATTCTCTCCGGAGAAGACTGAGATAGTAGTTTTTTCTAGGAAGCATGAACCTGCTCAGCTTCAAACACAATTAATGGGTAAAACGATTTCTCAGGTTTTGGTACACAAATATCTTGGTGTCTGGTTCGACTCTAAAGGCACCTGGGGTTGTCACGTGAGGTATCTGATGAAAAAATGTCAACAAAGAGTGAATTTTCTTCGTACAATAACCGGAAAATTGTGGGGAGCCCACCCAGGAGACCTTATAAGGCTTTACCAAACAACGATATTGTCAGTAGTTGAGTACGGGTGTTTCTGCTTCCGCTCCGCAGCAAACACACATTTGATCAAACTGGAGCGAATACAATATCGTTGTTTGCGTATCGCCTTGGGTTGCATGCAGTCGACCCATACGATGAGTTTGGAGGTCTTAGCTGGAGTACTACCATTGAAAAACCGCTTCTGGAGCCTGTCTTCTCGTATTCTTATCAAATGTGAGGTCTTGAACCGTCCCGTGATTGAAAATTTTGAAAGGTTAATCGAACTTAATGCTCAAACCCGTTTCATGACATTGTATTTCAATCACATGTCCCAAAATATTAACCCTTCTTCGAATATTCCAAATCGTGTCAACTTATCAAATATTTCGGATTCTACTGTGTTTTTCGATACATCCATGATAGAAGAAACTCGTGGAATCCCGGATCATTTACGCGTGCAGCAGATCCCCAAATTTTTTTCCAATAAATATCGAAACATCAACTGCGACAATATGTTCTACACTGACGGATAACTTCTTGATGGGTCCACTGGCTTCGGTATTTTCAATAACAATTCAACCGTCTCCCATAAACTCGATAATCCTGCTTCTGTTTACGTCGCAGAATTAGCTGCAATTCAGTACACCCTAGGGATTATCGAAAAAATGCCCACGGACCATTTTTTCATCTTTACGGACAGTCTCAGTTACATTGAGGCTCTCCGATCGATGAAAGATGTTAAGCACTCTCCGTATTTTCTGGGGAAAATACGAGAACATCTGAACGATCATCAGTTGGCAAAATGCTTGGACCAGAGAGGAACTGGGAAGGTGGTTACATTCCATAATCCCCAAGGTGTCGACGAACCCCTGGTTCAAGGGGTTGGATGTAGGTCGGGATTTCATTTGCGTGATGTCCCGGCTTATGTCCAATCCTTATAGATTTGACGCACATCTCCGTCGTGTTGGGCTCGGAGAGAGTGATGTCTGTGCCTGTGGTGAAGGTTATCACGACATAGAGCACGTTGTTTGGTCATGCCCTGTACACCGTGACGCCAGGTCTAAATTAATAGCTTCCCTGCAGGCCGAAGGTAGGCAGTCGGCTGTTCCTGTTCGTGATGTCTTGGAGAGCCGTGACCTATCCTACATGTCCCTTATATACGTTTTCCTGAAATCCATCCACGCCCCAGTTTAGTCCTATCCCCTTCCGCCTACATCCAACCTAACGACAAGAACACGTTAAGACCCCGGATCCGGAAACAGCAATCAGACCCGCACGATACTCTCAAGGTCCGAGGGAGACAACCCAATATGCCAGTCCGTAATATCTTGGCCCAGCGGCGGAACAAATTTAATATGCTGCTTACCTATGGCAATGAAAACCATCATACAGCAAACCAGAAAAATCGAAAAATCTTCACATGTTAATTTTTAAATGGTTACAAAAATCATAACGCCATAGACCTCCTTTCTATTGTCTCTGTTCTTTTGCTTCTGATTAATTTTTAATTTTGTTTTTCATCACTGTTGTCAAGTGTTTGAGATTCTGAGTTACTACGGCTGTTGGTGATACATGGAATTTTGAACGGACATTATGTAGCTTGTTTGGAGTGAGCGTAATCAATCGACATATTATCCGGTGTCTCACTGAGCCACAAACTTATACACAGGCCCCGGTAACTTTGCGTGCTCATCGTGATTAAAGTGGAACTGCAAAAGATTTTTTTTATTCGGATTGATATTTTCAAAACGCCAAACTTACGCTACAAAGACGTATCGTTTCTGTTATTAAAAAATCCTCCGGTGATTCACAAAACTCAAGCCATTTCAGCGATGATTTTTTTTGGTTGGGAATCGAAAATAGCTTGTTTTCAAAATTTCGTGATGTTCGATTTGAACAAAATAGAAAACAGCACTTCATTTTTTCACTACTATATATAGCAAAACAAGCTGAAACAAAAACCTATGAAACTGAAAATACGAGTCATGTAATGACTTTTATTTTTTGCAATGTTGCTATATAGTTCTTCGAAATTTTAGAATGGCTGCCAGATCGACGGAAATTCAGTCGGCCAAACTTTAACTCTAGGCCTTTGATAATTTTAACTCATTTTGGATTCCTCTTGCTTTTCGAGAAACCAATCTGCTATTGACACATTCTCTGCGAAGCTACACCAACAAACCAATTTTTGAAATGCATATTTCAGCAATGTAAATATTTTTCCTAGATTCTATAGTGTTTGAACCTTCCAAAAACGTAAATGTCAAATTTATAGTGTTTAGGAAACGGTAGAAAACTAATTGCAAAGTTCAAGTAAAATTAAAAAAAAAACAAGCGTTTTTGGTTACATATTTTTTAAATGGTTACAAATGATCAGGAGTATGTATTTATAATACATTTTTTATGTCATATGACTGTGAAATAAGTGCTTTATTCGATGCCTAAAGGGTTTTGAAGTGAAATTTCAAATATGTTGATCTTAGGCCAATATGAAAACAGGGGTAATTTAGCGTTGTAACGTCACGAAATAAGTACAGTTTTTTACTTCATGGAAACTCCTTACATTTAATCAAAGTAATATTTTGTTTTCTCTTTATACTCAAAAATACCTTTAATTTGATACTAAAAGATCGCAGCTAGGTTGAATACAACTTGAGTTACAACCGGGTTTAGTTTGCGTTGTAACGCCACGAAATTTTTTTTCTTCCCTTATTTAATATTCGTCTCTGTTTAAAAAAATACTTGATGCGTCTAAATTAGTTCTCGTTACATCTGTCATATAACAGAGAATAAATTTTGTGAAATGGATTAATATTTTTAATTATTAAACTGTGGGTCATCCATGAGTAACGTTACATTCTAAAAAATTCTAATATTATTCTACTATATTATATTACAAAGCATTGCGTGAGGGGGGATTGAAAATTGTCAACTTCCGCGTTACGTAACATGCAAATGTTCCCTAAGAGACAAACTATTGACGCAAGGTAACCGTATTAATAAAATAAATACTTCGTCCGCATCGCTCAAGCCAATCTTCCGAATGTGATGGTTATCGCAATTACGGGACGTGACATCACCACATTTAACGATGAGAAGAGCATTTTTGAACGACCAACACTATATCGTGGAATAAGCCAGCTATTTATTTTTGGGGCAAGTCTAGATGAAAAAATCTTCAGCGGCAAAAATGCACTCGAATTTCCTTGAATAAGTAGTGTGAGTTTTAAAAAATCAAGGAAACATTACGGGATCGAAAAAAGCTAAAAAGCGGGCATATATCAAGATGGCTTGACAAAATATTTTTTTTAACTCTTTTATCACCAATATTTAGTGGTTAATTTGTGAGTTTGTAATTTGTGATTAAGCGGTTTCCGAGAAATTTTCAAAAAAAACTGAGTCAAGCCATCTTGAAACATGATTTTGCTTCATATGAATCGGAAAACGATGATATATACATCAATCGAAAGCTCATAATTTGTGGTTCACGAAAATGTAATTGTAAGGTCATAATTACTAGTGTTTGTACAGAAATTTATGTTTTATTGTTCACGTAGTTCTACGTTTTGTTTATTTGTTGTTGACGCTGCTGGCCGCTAGTGGCGTTGGCTGTTTGTGGTGTTTGTCACTGCCACACTGAGCGTGTGTGTGGGGAATATGGTAAATATCGAGATTCGGGGAACTAAGCACACTTGCTATTTCAGGTAGCCAACCAGGCGCAAAATGAATGTGTATTTTTTGGTAAAAAGGAAAGCAATCCAAATTCGACGGATTATCACTTTTTCATCGCCTAGATTCTGAGAAATGTTTCGGAAATATTTAAACAAATGTTCAAATGAGTTGCCGGGATCCAACTGAACGTTGCTCTGCTAGTTTTTTTCCATGCATGTGTGCTAACTTATGAGCAAAGTAATTAAGAAGATGTCTGCTGTCCGCGGGTCTGTTGAGCTACTAGTGGCACCGTCGGTAAAAACGTGCTGTTTTGCAAACAGAGGATTTGTCATAATTTTGAAAATTTGTAGAATCAACTTGAACCATTTTTAAAATTAAAAAAAAGAACTGAATAAAATCAACATGCATTGAACCCGAATGTATGTTTTTAAAATTGATTTGGTTTATTCAGAAAAAAAAATTGATTTAAAGCACTAGAATCAATAAGAATATGCTTAAACAAGTATTAAAAGCACATAAAAGTTCGGACACAATGCAGAAAGTAAAAATAAATCTTAGGCGTTGAAAATAATAATTACACATTCAAAAATTATCACATGTTTGTCAGAAATCTGAAATATACTGTCCATTGAGAGAAATTAAAAAAGTCAGATCATAACCATCAACAGCAGAAGCGAAACATTCAACTAGGGAAATTCTTAATATTCATCTGGGCGTTAATAGATAGGAATGCATAAAATTAAATAAGGCGGTAAGAAAAATGGAAATGAATTGATTGAAATGAAGATATTAAAAAACTTCAGATTTTATCAAATTTCAATGAATAAGTAAGCTATCAAATTGGTTGTTAAATTAATTGAGCAAAATCGTGCCGAATGATCTGGAAATTCGCAACAATTTTATCGACCATATTGGAATGAAACTTTGCATACAGCTTAGCAAAGTTTGTATTTTTCACAGATAGAGAAAGTTTTCAGACCCATGAGATATTTTCATTTTTAAGCATTCTAAGCAACTTAGCTAGGAAACCGTTGTATGTACAGAAAAACTGTACTACTAGAGAATTACTATTGCCTTGTAAAAAAATATACACCGTTAAGAAAAAAATTATGACTCAAAAAAAAATGGAAATTCAAACTAAATTTCAATTTAAATAAAAAACCAGAACTAATGCACCTAGTGGTGGTTTCTGCACCTTGTTATACTTACTTGTTATACTTACTAGTCAGTAAACCATAAATCTATACCAATGTAAAAATTTAAATCGAACGATAATGATATTTAACATATTCCCCACACGCACGCTCAGTATAGCAGTGACAAACATCGCAAACAGCCAACGCCACCAGCGGCCAGCAGCGTCAACAACAAATAAACATAACGTAGAACTACGTGAACAATAAAACACAAATTTCTGTACAAGCACTAGTAATTATGACCCTAAAACTACATTTTCGTAAACCACAAATTAAAATTGGTGTATATATCATCGTTGTCCGATTTATTTGAAGAAAAATCATGTTTCAAGATGGCTTGTCTCAGTTTTTTGAAAATTTCTCGAAAACTACTTAAACACAAATTACCACAAATTGGATTTAGAACTCACAAATTAACCACTAAATATTGGTGATAAAAGAATTTAAAAAAAAAAAATTTGTCAAGCCATCTTGATATATGTAAAAAGCGGCATTTTTGTGTTATTATTATAATTTTTGAAAGGTTTCTTGTATTTATTGGAATTAAGGACACATTTGTAAACTTGTTTTTGAAATAAATGCTGAATAAACTGCTAACGTACTCAGACATTGTGAAAAAACTACAATAAAAATAAATTTAATATGTTTTACACATAATGTCATATAAGACACTTTTGAGAATATTTATGATACATATGTCACTTATGAAAAGAATTGATTTGATCATAACTCACATTCCTTCACTGAAAATTTCCAAGTTTAAGTTTGGTTCTGCATTCCCAAACATTAAACGACAAAGTAAATTTGTTACGTAGTTTAATGATAACCCCACAAACCAAGTGCATAAAGTAGAAGTAGAAATATATAAAATCAGATATTGAACTATTTCATATGAAAATGTCTAAAAAATATGTGATAAATAATGGATATCGACTGATTCATATTTTCGTGACGTTACAACGGAGTGAGAATACCCCTTGCTGAAAATGAGCGTTGTAACGTCACGAAACATAAAAGCTTCTCAAATATAGATGTTACCAGTTATAGGCACTCTAAACATGGCAAAATGTTCGATTATTATTTGTTATCACATCGTGGAAGAAGAAATTGTAATTGTAATTGTGTAGTATAGAAGGGGGCCTAGGGCCAGGTCTCCAGTGTATACACCGTCCATACTATACTAGTAGAATAGTGAAGATGGAACTGTGGTGTTCCTGACAACACTGGTCGTGAGACACAAAAGAAGACAGCTGGATATAAAAAACGTCAACCATATTGTTAATGCAGAGATACAAAGTAAAACGTGTTTTTCCGTGTTACAAAACGTTTCCGATTTATTTTGTGTATTGATCCCGTTTCGAATCCCACATTGGTGATCCCGACGCGAAAGTAGTGCCGATACGTATCGAGTTAACGTTCCGTCGATCGAAAATGCTTGAGAATCAAAACGAACAAGCTGACGAAAATGCTGCCGTTACCGCTGGTGTCGCGGTCAAGCTTCCAGATTTCAGGACAATGACCCCGTTATGTGGTTCGCCCAGGCCGAAGCACAGTTTGCTTTAGCTAATGTGGTACGTGATCATACCAAATTCTACCACATCGTCGCAAAAATCGACTAGTCTGTAATATGTCACGTCGCAGATTTGGTTGCTGCTTCTCCGGATGCAAACAAATATGTCGCTAGGGTAACGACCCCATAATTCGCCCACTTTATCCGAGTACCCGAAATTCGCCCACCTATTTTTTTAATTGTTCGCAATATAGTGTCAACTCTTATAACCGTGTTTAAACATAAAAGATAAACAGCTGAGATTGAAAATAAATTATTATTTGGCATAATTCAATAACAGACCCAGTAAACAATTTTTTGATTAGTGGGTGGGCGAATTATGGGGTCAGGGCGAATTATTGCACGATTGCACGATTCCAAGTGTCGGCACAAGGAAGATTGGAACGGCTTCTGGGCGATTGCGACCTTGGTGACATGCGTCCCACGCATCTTCTGGCCCAAATGCAAGAGCTTGCAGCCGGATTAAATGTCACGGATGACCTATTGAAAATGTTTTTTCTGAAGCGGATGCCGATTAGCGTTAAGGCTTTTCTCTCTATTAGCGACGGGACAATTGGAAAACTCGCAGAAATGGCGAATAAGATGGTTGAATTTTCAACATCTTATGTTGCGACAGCATCAACCAGCACCCAGGGAACAGAAACAACAACAGAGCTAAAAAATCAAATTGCCGCGTTGACAGCAAAAGTTCGGAGCCTAAAAGCAACAAGAAGTGGTTCTAGAAGCCGATCGACGTCAAGAGCAAGTCGCGTTATCAATGACGAAATCTGTTGGTTTCATCGTAAGTTCGGGAGACGCGCATTGAAATGTCGTTACCCATGTAAATACAATTCAAAAAATTAAAGACGCGTTCATTTACGGTCGCTGAAGTGAACGCAGTAGCGGGAAGCCGCCGCATCCTGATAAGCGACTACACTTCGAAATATAAACTTCTCATCGATACTGGTTCTGATGTGTCGATAGTTCCAGCAACAAACAGCGATAGACGTAAAGGAGCAACGCCGTTTATTTTACATGCTGCAAACGGATCTCAAATTAAAGTTTATGATAAACGGTATATTACAATCGACCTCGGACTCCGTCGGCGTTTCAGTTGGCTCTTCCTCGTAGCGGATGTAGGGATGCCTATCATCGGGGCCGATTTTTTGGCAACTCATGGTATAGTCATAGATCTAAAGCATCGACGCCTTATAGATGGTTTCACAAAGTGCTCATCAATAGGAGGGTTAACAGATACAGCGTTTCACAGTGTTACAGTAGTTGACTCAAATCATCCGTTCCGACAGCTTTTGACAGAATTCAAAGAAGTAACTGTGCCTGCGATGATTAAGTCTACCGTTCAGCATGACGTCACGCACTTTATCCAAACGAAGGGACCACCGGTAGCGAGCAAGTGTCGCCGAATGGCTCCAGATAAGGTGAGTGCAGCGAAAAAAGAATTCCAGATAATGATCGATCTTGGCATTTGTCGGCCCTCTAGCAGCTGTTGGGCGAGCCCCCTTCACTGCGTCCCCAAGAAAAGTGGTGAATGGAGATTTGTCGGCGATTATCGCGCGTTGAATAAAGTTACCGTGCCAGATCGATACCCTGTCCCACATATACAGGATCTACTAAACGTATTTCAGGACAAAAGTATATTTACAACCTTAGACCTCGAGATATACCGTTCGTTCGCGGAATGTCAGTTGAGACATTTTGAGCAGTTTTTTATTCTTTATTCAAAAATCGAAGGAAAACGATAAACATATTCTGAAAATTTGCTCAGAAAACGCGGCTTTTTCAAATGATCCAGCTTTTTACGCGCTATAATGGCGGACGCTATATTGCAATTTTGTAAGGGTGCGATATGACAACGACGATCACTTCCATCAATAGTGATATGTCTGCCACGAGTACCTAGACTAAAGAAGAGGTATACCACAAAAGATCAAAGTAATGGTCGCAGTGGTCTAAAAAATAAAAAAAAATGCAATTTTGTAATAAATTACCCACCTTTTCGACAACTATGCTTACGTCAATTTGAAGTCTTTACGTATGTTATCAAAAGAGAAATAAGTCAGGCAACATTTGTGTTGCCAATTCCTCAGAAATCCCAAAATTGACGTAAGTAGAGAGGTGTGTGGCTTTTAATTATTCTTCTTTTTGTTCAAAATTGCCCTCATAAAACACGACGACGCCTCTGGCAGGCGTTTACGAAAATGTTTAATAAAGAAAATATCAATATCATGGATTTTCCAAGTTCGGGATTTCAATTTTAATTAATTCATTTGATAATGCTAGCTCATTAAATCTTCAATTGATTTGAAGATATATGGTAAATTTATTTGAACTAGTCATAATTTCTAAAGCCCTATAGTTAGAGTTTGGACTACAGTTACTGGAAAGTTCCAATCGAACTGTCAAAACTTGTTCCAATCGAACATAAGAATGTTCGACACGTCAAGTTTGTCTTAGGATGGGAAGTATTGTGATTTAGCAATAGCAAAAGGCGAAAAAAGAGATGAAACTCGAATATAACAAAAAACAAAACATTGAATTCATTCTGTGCCGAACACGCATCAGTATCGGACGTGTTTGGTGATCGCTCCGATAGAATATAAAACAAAAGACGCGTGAGCAAGTGTTGGCATTGTTTGCCTGGTCGAGTGAAGGTTCAAGGTCGCCCGCCTTTGTGCAACTGTTTCGCATCGTGGCTGTTTGCTGGTGCGTAAGCCGATTTGGCTGCTAAGTGATTTGTGCTACAGCAGTGGACGAGAATCTCAACACAAAAGAGGAAAAAGAAGAAGCCAACAGTTGACAGCGAGTTGTGTCGCTGTGCAGAGTGATCTCACACCCGGCTCGCTGCTGGTGGCTGTTTGGAGCTGCTGTATTGGTGCTGCTGGCTGTAACGGCTGCAGCTTCGACCGATCGGACAACCAGCCCTGCTGAAAGGAATAAGTAAAGAGTTACGTGTTCTGTCGGCGCTAGTGCGCTAGATTTAGCGCGATGGATGTAGATCCCTCGCCTCCCGCGCCACCATCCCCGAACCCCTCCGACCCTGTCCCTCCTGCCAACCCTTCCTCTGTTAATTCTCCAGTCCCCCCTCGCCCCAGGCTTTACCCGGACGGATCTCAGGGCAGCTGTTTCTTTCGGCCAAAAGCAGGACCGAAATCGAAACCGTTAAACATCCTGCAGATTTCGAAAGACCTGACGAAGGGGTACAAGGCCGTGACCAAAATCTCCAAGGTCAGACCCAACAAGCTCCGTGTCGTGGTTAGCGACCTGGAACAGGCCAACGCTATTGCTCGCTCCGAGCTTTTCACACGCGAGTATCGCGTTTATATACCCGCACGAGACGTGGAGATCGACGGTGTCATAACCGATTCGAGTCTGTCGGTCGAGTGTATTTTGGCAAGCGGTTTTGGCTGCTTCAAAAATGCTTTGTGTCACGACGTAAAAGTAAAGATCTTAGATTGCAAACAATTGCGGTCTGTGTCTCTTGTCAACGGCACAAAAGTGTACACTTCGTCAGACTCGTTTCGTGTTACGTTTGCCGGATCTGCTCTCCCTAGCCACGTCTCGATCGATCGGGTTCGTCTGCCTGTGCGATTGTATGTACCCCGTGTTATGAATTGCACCAATTGCAAGCAGCTAGGCCACACAGCCGCCTACTGCTGCAATAAGGCACGAGTAGCAAGTATGGAGAAACTCATGCGGACGATTCTTGCAGTGTAAATGCTGAAAAATGTATTCACTGCGGGGAAAATCAGCATGAGCTCTCCACATGCCCGGTGTACATGCAGCGCAGAGATAAAATCAAGCGGTCACTTAAGGAGCGTTCAAAGCGATCTTACGCTGAGATGCTGAAGAAGACCGTGACCACTTCTACAATAACATCAAACCCCTTTGATCTGTTGTCCTCTGATGAAACGGATTCTGACGATTCACCAGCGGGAACATCTTATGCCAATCCTGGGACGTCTAGAAAGAGGAAAAATATTTCCTCTCCTAAACTTCCCCGTAAAGGTCCTAAGATTTCCCAAAGTGAAATGAAAGTTACAAACAAACCAAACAGTGCTGCGGAAAAACTGAAGCAAACTCCTCCTGGACTTGCATATTTAAAGTCCCAGAAGGAGTTCCCAGCACTGCCAGGAACATCTAAAACCCCAGTTGTTCCTTTTGCACACCCATTGATGAAACAAACTCTGGATTTGTGAAATTCTCTGACATTGTGGACTGGATTTTTGAAAATTTCAATATACCCGATCCAATGAAAGTTTTTCTTACAGCATTCCTCCCAACAGTTAAATCATTTTTAAAGCAGTTGACTGCCCAATGGCCCCTCCTTGCAGCGATTGTATCCTTCGATGGCTAATTCATCTGCGTATATGAAGGATTCTATCTCTGTCTTACAGTGGAATTGTAGAAGTATTTTACCAAAAATGGATTCATTTAAAGTTTTGATAAATAAAAACAAATGCGATGCATTTTCCCTTTGTGAACTCAACTTCCATGATTTTAATATTATTCGCCTTGATCGAGACACCCCATATGGAGGAGTACTTCTAGGGATTGAAAAGTGCTATTCTTTCTATCGTATTAACCTCCCCTCGATTCCAGGCATCGAAGTTGTCGCATGTCAAATGACAATACAAGGTAAAGAGCTTTGTATTGCCTCAATATATATTCCAGAGCACAGGTTGGGCAACGGTTGCTCTTTGATTTAATAGAACTTCTTCCCTCGCCACGTTTGATTTTGGGAGACTCCAACTCTCATGGTGTGGCTTGGGGTTCCCCTTACAATGATAACCGCTCCTCTTTAATCTATAACCTTTGCGATGACTTCGACATTACTATTTTGAACAACGGTGAAATGACACGTATCCCGAGACCTCCAGCGCGCCCAAGCGCTTTGGATCTATCCTTATGTTCGACGTCGCTACGGTTGGATTGCACATCACGGTAGCGACCATTTGCCTATTCTTATTTCAATTACTAACGGGTCAACCCGCATGCGACCAGTTGACATTCTGTTTGACCTCACACGGAATGTCGATTGGAAGTTATACGAGGAAATGATTTCAAAAGCGGTCGAGTCGATTCAACATCATCCAACGCGATTCAACAAGATCCGACGCGTTTTTGGCCTTCCAGAAGGGAGGTATACCTGGCGACTATATACGGTATTCGGAGCTTGATACCAAGCTTAAAAGCCTGGCTAAAGCAAAGAAACGCGGATATTGGCGTCGGTTCGTGAACGAGACGTCGAGGGAGACATCGATGAGCACTCTTTGGAACACAGCCCGAAGAATGCGGAATCGCGTAACGGTCAACGAAAGCGAGGAGTCTTCAAGTCGGTGGATATTTGATTTTGCCAGGAAAGTATGTCCGGACTCTGTTCCTGAGCAAAACTTTGTTCGCGATACGTCTCCGGGTCACGACGCGATAGAATCACCTTAGACGATGGCAGAATTTTCAGTTGCCCTCCTGTCCTGTAACAATAACGCGCCTGGGTTAGATAGAATCAAATTCAACTTGTTGAAGAATCTACCCGGCAATGCCAAGAGGCGCTTGTTGAACTTGTTCAATAGGTTCCTGGAGCAAAACATTGTACCGTAGGATTGGAGGCAAGTGAAGGTGATCGCCATCCAAAAACCAGGGAAACCAGCTTCTGATCACAACTCTTATAGGCCGATTGCAATGCTATCCTGTATCCGGAAATTGATGGAAAAAATGATACTCCGTCGCTTAGACCATTGGGTCGAATCAAACGGTCTACTATCAGATACTCAATTTGGCTTCCGCCGTGCCAAAGGGACGAATGATTGTCTTGCGTTGCTTTCAACAGATATTCAGCTGGCGTATGCTCGCAAAGAACAACATTGGACATTAAGGAGGCTTTTGATTCCGTTTCTATTGACATTCTTTCGGGTAAACGTCACCGACAAGGATTTTCACCAATTTTGAACAATTTTTTGCACAATTTGTTTTCCGAAAAGCACATGCATTTTAAGCACGGCGATTTGGAAACTTTTCGCAATAGCTACATGGGTCTTCCCCAGCGCTCATGTTTAAGCCCCCTTCTTTACAACTTTTATGTAAATGACATCGACGAATGTCTGGCAAATTCATGCACGATAAGACAACTTGCAGACGACAGTGTTATCTCTGTTACAGGAGCCAAAGCTGCCGATTTGCAAGGACCATTGCAAGATACCTTGGACAATTTGTCTGCTTGGGCTCTACAGCTAGGTATCGAATTCTCTCCGGAGAAGACTGAGATAGTAGTTTTTTCTAGGAAGCATGAACCTGCTCAGCTTCAAACACAATTAATGGGTAAAACGATTTCTCAGGTTTTGGTACACAAATATCTTGGTGTCTGGTTCGACTCTAAAGGCACCTGGGGTTGTCACGTGAGGTATCTGATGAAAAAATGTCAACAAAGAGTGAATTTTCTTCGTACAATAACCGGAAAATTGTGGGGAGCCCACCCAGGAGACCTTATAAGGCTTTACCAAACAACGATATTGTCAGTAGTTGAGTACGGGTGTTTCTGCTTCCGCTCCGCAGCAAACACACATTTGATCAAACTGGAGCGAATACAATATCGTTGTTTGCGTATCGCCTTGGGTTGCATGCAGTCGACCCATACGATGAGTTTGGAGGTCTTAGCTGGAGTACTACCATTGAAAAACCGCTTCTGGAGCCTGTCTTCTCGTATTCTTATCAAATGTGAGGTCTTGAACCGTCCCGTGATTGAAAATTTTGAAAGGTTAATCGAACTTAATGCTCAAACCCGTTTCATGACATTGTATTTCAATCACATGTCCCAAAATATTAACCCTTCTTCGAATATTCCAAATCGTGTCAACTTATCAAATATTTCGGATTCTACTGTGTTTTTCGATACATCCATGATAGAAGAAACTCGTGGAATCCCGGATCATTTACGCGTGCAGCAGATCCCCAAATTTTTTTCCAATAAATATCGAAACATCAACTGCGACAATATGTTCTACACTGACGGATAACTTCTTGATGGGTCCACTGGCTTCGGTATTTTCAATAACAATTCAACCGTCTCCCATAAACTCGATAATCCTGCTTCTGTTTACGTCGCAGAATTAGCTGCAATTCAGTACACCCTAGGGATTATCGAAAAAATGCCCACGGACCATTTTTTCATCTTTACGGACAGTCTCAGTTACATTGAGGCTCTCCGATCGATGAAAGATGTTAAGCACTCTCCGTATTTTCTGGGGAAAATACGAGAACATCTGAACGATCATCAGTTGGCAAAATGCTTGGACCAGAGAGGAACTGGGAAGGTGGTTACATTCCATAATCCCCAAGGTGTCGACGAACCCCTGGTTCAAGGGGTTGGATGTAGGTCGGGATTTCATTTGCGTGATGTCCCGGCTTATGTCCAATCCTTATAGATTTGACGCACATCTCCGTCGTGTTGGGCTCGGAGAGAGTGATGTCTGTGCCTGTGGTGAAGGTTATCACGACATAGAGCACGTTGTTTGGTCATGCCCTGTACACCGTGACGCCAGGTCTAAATTAATAGCTTCCCTGCAGGCCGAAGGTAGGCAGTCGGCTGTTCCTGTTCGTGATGTCTTGGAGAGCCGTGACCTATCCTACATGTCCCTTATATACGTTTTCCTGAAATCCATCCACGCCCCAGTTTAGTCCTATCCCCTTCCGCCTACATCCAACCTAACGACAAGAACACGTTAAGACCCCGGATCCGGAAACAGCAATCAGACCCGCACGATACTCTCAAGGTCCGAGGGAGACAACCCAATATGCCAGTCCGTAATATCTTGGCCCAGCGGCGGAACAAATTTAATATGCTGCTTACCTATGGCAATGAAAACCATCATACAGCAAACCAGAAAAATCGAAAAATCTTCACATGTTAATTTTTAAATGGTTACAAAAATCATAACGCCATAGACCTCCTTTCTATTGTCTCTGTTCTTTTGCTTCTGATTAATTTTTAATTTTGTTTTTCATCACTGTTGTCAAGTGTTTGAGATTCTGAGTTACTACGGCTGTTGGTGATACATGGAATTTTGAACGGACATTATGTAGCTTGTTTGGAGTGAGCGTAATCAATCGACATATTATCCGGTGTCTCACTGAGCCACAAACTTATACACAGGCCCCGGTAACTTTGCGTGCTCATCGTGATTAAAGTGGAACTGCAAAAGATTTTTTTTATTCGGATTGATATTTTCAAAACGCCAAACTTACGCTACAAAGACGTATCGTTTCTGTTATTAAAAAATCCTCCGGTGATTCACAAAACTCAAGCCATTTCAGCGATGATTTTTTTTGGTTGGGAATCGAAAATAGCTTGTTTTCAAAATTTCGTGATGTTCGATTTGAACAAAATAGAAAACAGCACTTCATTTTTTCACTACTATATATAGCAAAACAAGCTGAAACAAAAACCTATGAAACTGAAAATACGAGTCATGTAATGACTTTTATTTTTTGCAATGTTGCTATATAGTTCTTCGAAATTTTAGAATGGCTGCCAGATCGACGGAAATTCAGTCGGCCAAACTTTAACTCTAGGCCTTTAATAATTTTAACTCATTTTGGATTCCTCTTGCTTTTCGAGAAACCAATCTGCTATTGACACATTCTCTGCGAAGCTACACCAACAAACCAATTTTTGAAATGCATATTTCAGCAATGTAAATATTTTTCCTAGATTCTATAGTGTTTGAACCTTCCAAAAACGTAAATGTCAAATTTATAGTGTTTAGGAAACGGTAGAAAACTAATTGCAAAGTTCAAGTAAAATTAAAAAAAAAACAAGCGTTTTTGGTTACATATTTTTTAAATGGTTACAAATGATCAGGAGTATGTATTTATAATACATTTTTTATGTCATATGACTGTGAAATAAGTGCTTTATTCGATGCCTAAAGGGTTTTGAAGTGAAATTTCAAATATGTTGATCTTAGGCCAATATGAAAACAGGGGTAATTTAGCGTTGTAACGTCACGAAATAAGTACAGTTTTTTACTTCATGGAAACTCCTTACATTTAATCAAAGTAATATTTTGTTTTCTCTTTATACTCAAAAATACCTTTAATTTGATACTAAAAGATCGCAGCTAGGTTGAATACAACTTGAGTTACAACCGGGTTTAGTTTGCGTTGTAACGCCACGAATTTTTTTTTCTTCCCTTATTTAATATTCGTCTCTGTTTAAAAAAATACTTGATGCGTCTAAATTAGTTCTCGTTACATCTGTCATATAACAGAGAATAAATTTTGTGAAATGGATTAATATTTTTAATTATTAAACTGTGGGTCATCCATGAGTAACGTTACATTCTAAAAAATTCTAATATTATTCTACTATATTATATTACAAAGCATTGCGTGAGGGGGGATTGAAAATTGTCAACTTCCGCGTTACGTAACATGCAAATGTTCCCTAAGAGACAAACTATTGACGCAAGGTAACCGTATTAATAAAATAAATACTTCGTCCGCATCGCTCAAGCCAATCTTCCGAATGTGATGGTTATCGCAATTACGGGACGTGACATCACCACATTTAACGATGAGAAGAGCATTTTTGAACGACCAACACTATATCGTGGAATAAGCCAGCTATTTATTTTTGGGGCAAGTCTAGATGAAAAAATCTTCAGCGGCAAAAATGCACTCGAATTTCCTTGAATAAGTAGTGTGAGTTTTAAAAAATCAAGGAAACATTACGGGATCGAAAAAAGCTAAAAAGCGGGCATATATCAAGATGGCTTGACAAAATATTTTTTTTAACTCTTTTATCACCAATATTTAGTGGTTAATTTGTGAGTTTGTAATTTGTGATTAAGCGGTTTCCGAGAAATTTTCAAAAAAAACTGAGTCAAGCCATCTTGAAACATGATTTTGCTTCATATGAATCGGAAAACGATGATATATACATCAATCGAAAGCTCATAATTTGTGGTTCACGAAAATGTAATTGTAAGGTCATAATTACTAGTGTTTGTACAGAAATTTATGTTTTATTGTTCACGTAGTTCTACGTTTTGTTTATTTGTTGTTGACGCTGCTGGCCGCTAGTGGCGTTGGCTGTTTGTGGTGTTTGTCACTGCCACACTGAGCGTGTGTGTGGGGAATATGGTAAATATCGGAACTAAGCACACTTGCTATTTCAGGTAGCCAACCAGGCGCAAAATGAATGTGTATTTTTTGGTAAAAAGGAAAGCAATCCAAATTCGACGGATTATCACTTTTTCATCGCCTAGATTCTGAGAAATGTTTCGGAAATATTTAAACAAATGTTCAAATGAGTTGCCGGGATCCAACTTAACGTTGCTCTGCTAGTTTTTTTCCATGCATGTGTGCTAACTTATGAGCAAAGTAATTAAGAAGATGTCTGCTGTCCGCGGGTCTGTTGAGCTACTAGTGGCACCGTCGGTAAAAACGTGCTGTTTTGCAAACAGAGGATTTGTCATAATTTTGAAAATTTGTAGAATCAACTTGAACCATTTTTAAAATTAAAAAAAAGAACTGAATAAAATCAACATGCATTGAACCCGAATGTATGTTTTTAAAATTGATTTGGTTTATTCAGAAAAAAAAAATTGATTTAAAGCACTAGAATCAATAAGAATATGCTTAAACAAGTATTAAAAGCACATAAAAGTTCGGACACAATGCAGAAAGTAAAAATAAATCTTAGGCGTTGAAAATAATAATTACACATTCAAAAATTATCACATGTTTGTCAGAAATCTGAAATATACTGTCCATTGAGAGAAATTAAAAAAGTCAGATCATAACCATCAACAGCAGAAGCGAAACATTCAACTAGGGAAATTCTTAATATTCATCTGGGCGTTAATAGATAGGAATGCATAAAATTAAATAAGGCGGTAAGAAAAATGGAAATGAATTGATTGAAATGAAGATATTAAAAAACTTCAGATTTTATCAAATTTCAATGAATAAGTAAGCTATCAAATTGGTTGTTAAATTAATTGAGCAAAATCGTGCCGAATGATCTGGAAATTCGCAACAATTTTATCGACCATATTGGAATGAAACTTTGCATACAGCTTAGCAAAGTTTGTATTTTTCACAGATAGAGAAAGTTTTCAGACCCATGAGATATTTTCATTTTTAAGCATTCTAAGCAACTTAGCTAGGAAACCGTTGTATGTACAGAAAAACTGTACTACTAGAGAATTACTATTGCCTTGTAAAAAAATATACACCGTTAAGAAAAAAATTATGACTCAAAAAAAAATGGAAATTCAAACTAAATTTCAATTTAAATAAAAAACCAGAACTAATGCACCTAGTGGTGGTTTCTGCACCTTGTTATACTTACTTGTTATACTTACTAGTCAGTAAACCATAAATCTATACCAATGTAAAAATTTAAATCGAACGATAATGATATTTAACATATTCCCCACACGCACGCTCAGTATAGCAGTGACAAACATCGCAAACAGCCAACGCCACCAGCGGCCAGCAGCGTCAACAACAAATAAACATAACGTAGAACTACGTGAACAATAAAACACAAATTTCTGTACAAGCACTAGTAATTATGACCCTAAAACTACATTTTCGTAAACCACAAATTAAAATTGGTGTATATATCATCGTTGTCCGATTTATTTGAAGAAAAATCATGTTTCAAGATGGCTTGTCTCAGTTTTTTGAAAATTTCTCGAAAACTACTTAAACACAAATTACCACAAATTGGATTTAGAACTCACAAATTAACCACTAAATATTGGTGATAAAAGAATTTAAAAAAAAAAATTTTGTCAAGCCATCTTGATATATGTAAAAAGCGGCATTTTTGTGTTATTATTATAATTTTTGAAAGGTTTCTTGTATTTATTGGAATTAAGGACACATTTGTAAACTTGTTTTTGAAATAAATGCTGAATAAACTGCTAACGTACTCAGACATTGTGAAAAAACTACAATAAAAATAAATTTAATATGTTTTACACATAATGTCATATAAGACACTTTTGAGAATATTTATGATACATATGTCACTTATGAAAAGAATTGATTTGATCATAACTCACATTCCTTCACTGAAAATTTCCAAGTTTAAGTTTGGTTCTGCATTCCCAAACATTAAACGACAAAGTAAATTTGTTACGTAGTTTAATGATAACCCCACAAACCAAGTGCATAAAGTAGAAGTAGAAATATATAAAATCAGATATTGAACTATTTCATATGAAAATGTCTAAAAAATATGTGATAAATAATGGATATCGACTGATTCATATTTTCGTGACGTTACAACGGAGTGAGAATACCCCTTGCTGAAAATGAGCGTTGTAACGTCACGAAACATAAAAGCTTCTCAAATATAGATGTTACCAGTTATAGGCACTCTAAACATGGCAAAATGTTCGATTATTATTTGTTATCACATCGTGGAAGAAGAAATTGTAATTGTAATTGTGTAGTATAGAAGGGGGCCTAGGGCCAGGTCTCCAGTGTATACACCGTCCATACTATACTAGTAGAATAGTGAAGATGGAACTGTGGTGTTCCTGACAACACTGGTCGTGAGACACAAAAGAAGACAGCTGGATATAAAAAACGTCAACCATATTGTTAATGCAGAGATACAAAGTAAAACGTGTTTTTCCGTGTTACAAAACGTTTCCGATTTATTTTGTGTATTGATCCCGTTTCGAATCCCACATTGGTGATCCCGACGCGAAAGTAGTGCCGATACGTATCGAGTTAACGTTCCGTCGATCGAAAATGCTTGAGAATCAAAACGAACAAGCTGACGAAAATGCTGCCGTTACCGCTGGTGTCGCGGTCAAGCTTCCAGATTTCAGGACAATGACCCCGTTATGTGGTTCGCCCAGGCCGAAGCACAGTTTGCTTTAGCTAATGTGGTACGTGATCATACCAAATTCTACCACATCGTCGCAAAAATCGACTAGTCTGTAATATGTCACGTCGCAGATTTGGTTGCTGCTTCTCCGGATGCAAACAAATATGTCGCTAGGGTAACGACCCCATAATTCGCCCACTTTATCCGAGTACCCGAAATTCGCCCACCTATTTTTTTAATTGTTCGCAATATAGTGTCAACTCTTATAACCGTGTTTAAACATAAAAGATAAACAGCTGAGATTGAAAATAAATTATTATTTGGCATAATTCAATAACAGACCCAGTAAACAATTTTTTGATTAGTGGGTGGGCGAATTATGGGGTCAGGGCGAATTATTGCACGATTGCACGATTCCAAGTGTCGGCACAAGGAAGATTGGAACGGCTTCTGGGCGATTGCGACCTTGGTGACATGCGTCCCACGCATCTTCTGGCCCAAATGCAAGAGCTTGCAGCCGGATTAAATGTCACGGATGACCTATTGAAAATGTTTTTTCTGAAGCGGATGCCGATTAGCGTTAAGGCTTTTCTCTCTATTAGCGACGGGACAATTGGAAAACTCGCAGAAATGGCGAATAAGATGGTTGAATTTTCAACATCTTATGTTGCGACAGCATCAACCAGCACCCAGGGAACAGAAACAACAACAGAGCTAAAAAATCAAATTGCCGCGTTGACAGCAAAAGTTCGGAGCCTAAAAGCAACAAGAAGTGGTTCTAGAAGCCGATCGACGTCAAGAGCAAGTCGCGTTATCAATGACGAAATCTGTTGGTTTCATCGTAAGTTCGGGAGACGCGCATTGAAATGTCGTTACCCATGTAAATACAATTCAAAAAATTAAAGACGCGTTCATTTACGGTCGCTGAAGTGAACGCAGTAGCGGGAAGCCGCCGCATCCTGATAAGCGACTACACTTCGAAATATAAACTTCTCATCGATACTGGTTCTGATGTGTCGATAGTTCCAGCAACAAACAGCGATAGACGTAAAGGAGCAACGCCGTTTATTTTACATGCTGCAAACGGATCTCAAATTAAAGTTTATGATAAACGGTATATTACAATCGACCTCGGACTCCGTCGGCGTTTCAGTTGGCTCTTCCTCGTAGCGGATGTAGGGATGCCTATCATCGGGGCCGATTTTTTGGCAACTCATGGTATAGTCATAGATCTAAAGCATCGACGCCTTATAGATGGTTTCACAAAGTGCTCATCAATAGGAGGGTTAACAGATACAGCGTTTCACAGTGTTACAGTAGTTGACTCAAATCATCCGTTCCGACAGCTTTTGACAGAATTCAAAGAAGTAACTGTGCCTGCGATGATTAAGTCTACCGTTCAGCATGACGTCACGCACTTTATCCAAACGAAGGGACCACCGGTAGCGAGCAAGTGTCGCCGAATGGCTCCAGATAAGGTGAGTGCAGCGAAAAAAGAATTCCAGATAATGATCGATCTTGGCATTTGTCGGCCCTCTAGCAGCTGTTGGGCGAGCCCCCTTCACTGCGTCCCCAAGAAAAGTGGTGAATGGAGATTTGTCGGCGATTATCGCGCGTTGAATAAAGTTACCGTGCCAGATCGATACCCTGTCCCACATATACAGGATCTACTAAACGTATTTCAGGACAAAAGTATATTTACAACCTTAGACCTCGAGAGAGCCTATCATCAAATTCCGGTGCAGCAGGAAGACATACCCAAAACCGCGGTAATTACCCCCTTCGGCCTTTTCGAGTTTACCAGAATGCAATTTGGCTTATGTAATGCCAGCCAAACATTTCAAAGATTCATGCACCGAGTTTTCAGTGATATGGAGTTTGTGGTTGTTTTCGTGGACGACATATGCATAGCATGGAACTCACCTGATGAACATTATATGCATGTGCGTGCCGTACTAGACCGATTAAAATCATACGGCTTGGTGATAAACGTAGCCAAGTGCTGTTCCGCGAAAAGTAATGTTGATTTTCTCGGGTACGTGGTGAATAAAACGGGAATTCGTCCGTTGCCCGACCGAGTTAAAGCCGTTACCGATTTTCCACTGCCTTCAATCGTCAAGGAGTTGAGACGATTTCTTGCGTTGTTAAACTGCTACAAAAGATTCGTAGCCCGCGCATCTGATCTTCATGCCGAGTTACGGAAGTTGATTCCAGGAAATAAAAAGAACGACTGTCGTCACATAACGTGGACGGAGCGAGCGAAAGATGCATTCGCTAAATGCAAAAGGTCATTGGCAGAGGCTACACTGTTGCATTACCCCGATTCGTCTAAGCCTTTGAGCTTACTGATTGATGCATCCAATATTACTGTAGGAGCTGTGTTGCAACAATACGATGGAGACAAATGGTTCCCACTTGGCTTCTATTCCGAAAAAATTTCCCCGGCTCAGCTGAAATATTCTACGTTCGGTCGCGAGCTAACCGCGATGAAAATGTCGGTTCAATATTTTCGTCACATGTTGGAGGGAAGAAAGTTTGTGATTTTTACCGACCATATGCCACAAACGCATGGTTTATCGTCAAGTCCAAACAGTCGTTTACCACACGAAGAGCGATACTTGCGGTTTATTTCAGAATTCACGAACGACATTCGCCATATTAGTGGCCACCTAAACGTGGCTGCTGACGCCCTATCTAGGGTTGAAACTGTTTCAGCGCCTTCATCTATTGACTATGACAAAATTGCAACTGACCAAGCCGACGATAGTGAAATGAAATGTCTACTTACATCGTCTACCGGATTAAACCTGCAGCAACGCCAAACTACTTTGGCTACGAAGCCATTGTTTTGTGATGTATCAGAAAGTAAAATACGACCATATATTCCGCCACAACATCGTCAAATAATTCTGCAGTACATTCACGGTCTAGCACACCCAGGTATTCGGGCTACCCGCCAGCTTATTGCAGATCGATTCGTCTGGAAAAACATGAATAAAGACATCAAGTTCTACGTGCAAAATTGCCAACAGTGTCAGAGATCGAAAATTCACCGGCATACAATAGCTCCTTTTCAAAATTTTCCACCCCCAAATAACCGTTTTCGTCACATTCATGTGGACCTCGTCGGACCATTGCAACCGTCTATAGGTATCGTTACTTATTGACAATCGTTGATCGCTTCACACGATGGCCCGAGGCAGTGCCGCTTGCAGATATGACGGCCGACACCGTTGCGCGTGCAAAGTGCGAAGTTTGGATTTCTCGTTTTGGCGCTCCCGAACTATAACTACGGATCAAGGGCGGCAATTTGAGTCCGAATTATTCCGGGAGTTAGCCAAGATGACTGGGTCCGAGCATATACGAACCACAGCGTACCATCCGCAATCCAACGGTTTGGTTGAAAGGTTCCATAGAACTTTGAAGTCAGCGATAATGGCGGTCGACGCGAAACATTGGTGTGAGCGACTTCCAATAATATTGCTCGGGCTGCGAGCTGTTTACCGGCCGGATATAAGCTGTTCGGTTGCGGAGTTGGTATACGGCCATCCGTTAAGGCTACCCGGAGAATTTTTGGAAACCCCCAAAGAAGATACCAATAGAACAGATTTTGCAAAGCAATTACGAGATACCTTCAATAGTCTCAAGCCAGTCAACCCTGTACACCAGGCAAAACCGGTATTTTTTGTAAGCCCGGAGTTGGCCCGATGCAGTCACGTTTTCGTCAGAATCGATGCGGTTAAGAAACCTCTCCGTGTTACGAAACGTTTCCGATTTATTTTATGCATTGATCCCGTTTCGAATCCCACAGAACAATAAAGCGGACAGGCGGATCAAAATAGTATTGTCCAACCTACTGATTTGAGACAGACGGCAATACTAGATTTTTCCACGAATCATTGTAATTGAGCATGATATCGTGCAACCCTCAAGCACTTCCACTATCTCATTTCGAGTAAATCACTAACCATACATAATAAGACATTGGTTGGGATGCTCTTGTAATGCATTTAATAAATTTGATAAAAATAATAATGATATTGAAAAAACAATAATTATAATAATAATGTCTGACTCATTATTGTATAGAAGAAGAGAAAAGAGAAAAAAGGATATAATAAATAATGGTACACTAAGGCCTCTGCCAGGCCGAACGCCAACGCGAGCGATCGGGCGAAACTCCTGCCGTAGGCCAATGAACAGCTCTACCTATGGCTGTTTATTTACCCGCGGCAAGAATCCCGACCGACCACCCGGGTCAGCATCCAGCATGACAGAGGCCTAATGTCTCCCCTTACGCCGTTTTTCTACGCTTTTTTGCGCGGATTTCGGAAATTATGTGTTTTTACGCGGTATTCCCTGCATATAAAAAGACTTCAATAATGTCAGTATGAAATCAACAAAATATATTTTGTATATTTTTATGGACTCAACAACTCAAAACTCACAGTTTCGAGTAAACCGTTTTTGAAAACTTTTTTCATTTCCGTGAAAACTTTCAATTTAAAGACTTCCTGTTTTAGTTGAACCTGTTCAGGTCGATAATGAGCAAGTTATACGAGTTGTAATCTCATTTTGTGGTCTTTTTAGAATATTTTAAATTTGAGCTATAAAGGAACATCTCCTTAAAACTCTGGATTTTTTGTAAATTTTGAAACGGGTTCTCGCGCGTTGTAACGTCACGCTACATTTTTACTCCCCAAGGTAATATAAACAAAGTTAAGAAATATCCTCTACATCATTCTTATAGGACTTTCCGAATCTGTAATAATATCCAAGGGTTTCATGAAAAAAATACAAGTTAGAATTGAAATTATGCCAACAGAATAGTCAAAACGTTGTAACGTCACGGTATAATGTGTCTATTGTACATCATACGTAGTTTCAAAAACATGAATAGTATTTCGAATGTTGATTTTTATAGACATTACATAGTCTAGTGTATGAAAAAAAGTTAAAGGGTATGTGCTTGAGTGCACAAACGTAGGCTTGACGTGGGACTATTGTGGGTGTAAAGATTTTATTCAGCCATGCCATAGTATATAACATACACCAAATGTACAAATACCATACACAACAATCCATGAACAAAAAAACACATACACCTGTCATAAACCAAAGCATACAAACTGATAGGAAAAATAATCAACTTGTTGCCTACAAAAGTATTCTATCATAAATAAATTTACCTCGGATGAATGCATTTTTGCACACACATGATATACACACACACTACTCACAAGCACAAGCTCCTCAGACACACCCACGCTACTTACACACCCACGCTACTTACACACACACACACATTCACACACACACACACACATTCACATACACACGCTATTCACACACACATACACACGCTATTCACACACACACATACACACGCTACTCACACATACACACGCTACTCACACACACACGCTACTCACTCACACACACACACACATACACACGCTACTCACTCACACACACACATACACACGCTACTCACACGCACACATATACACACTCTACTCACTCTCACACACACACATACACACGCTACTCACTCACACACACACACATACACACGCTACTCACTCACACATACACACGCTACTCACTCACACACACATACACACGCTACTCACTCACACACACACATACACACGCTACTAAAACACATACACACGCTAGTGCTACTCAGACACACACTTGGTATACGACACACTATACCTACACAAATTACTATCGGCAGCATCCAAACGGCTTCCAAGTCTTCCAATAGTCCCTTCCAACGGCTTTCAATGGTCCCCAGTGCCGATCACGTCCAGTTTCGGACTGTATTCCAACAACGATATCTGAATTATTTATTTATTTCGTCAATCATATATGTAGACTGGTTACAATAATTTCTAAACTATACACGAACACAAAACAAATTAATTTTGTGTCCTCAGCCTCAAGGACTTGAAATACTGTTTTAGTTTATACCGGGACATCGTAAAGTCAATGGCTTCGCAGTGTTGATTATAAGAATTCATCATACTATTTATAGGTCCATTTTTTGCGTATTCCGTACGATGATGGTTAAGAGCAAATAAACTACGGTGTCGAAGTTGTCGAATGGGTGCATGAAAGTTCAATTTAGAAATTAGTACTGCTGAGTCAACGTTCTGCGAAACGATATCGTTTACAAATGAAGCCATCGCGTACTCTCGCCGTTCTTTTAATGTTTGAATGTCAATCAACATGCAGCGTGCTTCATATGACGGAAGACGATGTGCGGTCCAACCTAGCTTACGAAGAGCATATAGTAGAAATTGCTTTTGTACTGATTCTATAATTTCTTCATGTACGCCAGGACGAGGAGACCACACAATGCTACAGTATTCTAGTATAGACCTCACATAGGCAATATACAAAGTTTTGATAGTGTACGGGTCTTGAAAATTGTAGCAGAAGCGTTTGATGAACCCTAACATGTTGTTTGCCTTGTGTATGATAGTGTTATAGTGGTCGATGAAATTAAGTTTAGAATCTAAGATTATTCCTAAATCCCTAACTTTATCACATTTCTTCACATTCTGATCCCCTAATGCAATTACAATTTTGGGCGTTGTTAGTTTTCTGCTAAAGGATATTACATTGCATTTCTTTACATTTAATTCAAGTAGGCTTTTCTTACACCAGATGTAAAATGTGTGGATTTCATTCTGAAATACATTGATGTCTTCTTGACTTTTTATTTCCAAAAACAGCTTCATGTCGTCGGCATATATTAGAACTTTAATATTTTTGAGGATGAAGGAAATGTCGTTTACGTACAAAATAAAAAGAAGTGGTCCTAAGTGGGAGCCTTGGGGAACACCTGAAGTAACTTGAATGGGATTTGACTTTTTTCCATTAAATTTTATTATTTGTTGCCTGTTTGTTAAATATGATTCAAGCCACTTCAGGAGACCAGACTCAATTCCAATTTTTTGCAGTTTAAAAAGTAGCATTGGTATGTCAATACGATCAAATGCTTTGCTAAAGTCTGTATAAAGAGCTTCAACATGGTTCCCATTATCCATTGCATTCAATGAGTAATCTACGAATTCAAGTAAATTTGTGGATGTAGAGCGGCCTTTGAAGAAGCCGTGTTGTTTGTCAGTTATTCGATTTTTGACTTGAGCAAATATCTTTTCATTGACAATTGCCTCAAAGAGTTTAGGTATGCAAGAGATAATAGCGATTCCACGATAATTACGTATGTCAGATTTACGCCCAGATTTGAAAATAGGCACTAAAAATGAGCTTTTCCATATATTTGGGAAGACTCCAGTTTCCAACGACATATTGAACAGCCAGAACAAAGGAGATGTAAGTTCCTTCGAAAGATTTTTCATGAGTGCTGGAGGTATTCCGTCAGGTCCAGGTCCTTTGGAAGGGTCTAAATTTCTCAGACCCTGCAAAACATCCTGTACCTGAAGTTGGTTGACACCAATGTTTCTTGGATATTCTGGATAAAATGCAAAAAAATCGCGGTCGCGATTTTCTTCGGAAAATGTGGTATAGATTTCCTGGAAAAATTTTGCAAAGAGATTGCAATTTTTCTCCAAGTTATCACCAACATGTCCATCGAGTTGCATTATTGATGGAAAATTGTCTGATTTTAGTTTTGTTTTGACGTAATTGAAGAAGTTCTTTGGACAAGACTTAATTTCTAGTTCAGTTTTTGCATTGAATTCTTCAAATGCATCACTGATTGCAAAGTTCAGTTGATCAGTTCAGTTTCCAAGTAAATTGCTAGATTTTCACTGCTATTGTGTTTTTTGAAAATTTTGTGGGCTTTTTGTTTGCGGTTTTTTAAATTTTTTATTTGTTTGTTAAACCAGACTGGATGTTTAGTGTTAGTGTGGCGTCGTTTTTTCTTCAATGGAATCTCTTGAGAGATGATGTTGTACAGAATTTTGTAAAAGACGCTAACAGATGATTCGACATTCGATGAAGATCTCTGAAAATTTGTTGCCAATTGACACAGTTTAATTTGTTTTTAATATTTGCATAGTTCGCGAGTTTGAAATCAAGGACTTCCTCATACTCACAGTCGTTGGGTCTTTGATATTCATGTAGAAATAAAGAATATTCAATTGCTGTGTGAAAATTTTCGTTTTTCCACAGTGGGTTAACTGATTCGGTCACACAGAAATCTTCATGGATATTCGTTAAGAGTAGGTCCAAATAGCAATTTTCACGGTTTCTTACATGGTTAATCTGGTTCAAACCTAGTTTAGCAATTTCGTCAAATATGAAGTGCAAAGTGATGTTATCTCCAACGACTGGAAGTAGGATGCTTTCGTTTTCAGGGTCCAAGATGAAGTCAGCGGTGTTTTGATTGAAGTCCCCATAGATGTGAACCTTCACTTCTGGAGGTAGTTCAGATAAAATTTTTTCTGCGCAATTAAAAAACTTTTCATACGTAATTTTATTAGCGTTATGTGGAGGAAAGTACACAGAGGCGAATACGTGTGTTTCACCTGCTATGTGCGATTTTATCCAAATGTGCTGGAATTCTTTGAATTTAGGTGCAGCAACAGTTTCTGAATTAAAATTCACAGAGACCGCTATGAGGACTCCTCCGCCTGACTTCTTTTCGGATTCTTGAAGATTCCTGTCATTCCTGAATACATTAAACATATTTCCAAAAATTTCTTCACTTTTGACACTTTCATCCCAGTTTGTTTCAGTCGCCAATATGACTGAAAAGGATGAGCCTAAAAGATTGTTGTAAATTTGTTTCATTTTGGCTGGGCCTTTCATGCGATTGAAATTTTGACAATAAACCAAAATTTCAGTCGCATTTTGTGTTGGTGAAGAAATTTTTGGGGATATGGTGGTTGACGATGTTTGAGGGTTGGTGAGTGTTACCTGTAAGTCTTCTTCTTTCTCATCGAAAGGGGTCGTTATTTCCGAAAACTCGGTTTGTAAAATTTGTCGGTGCTTTCTCTTAGTTGTTGTAGGCGGTGTGTTCGTTCACTGGATAACGATGTCCGATGAGACTGCAGGTCTGCTAAAGCGTCATCGCGTGATATTCCCAGTTCTTCATGTACGTCCAGGAAAATTTCACGTACCAGGTAGTTGATCATGCAGGAAAGCAAGGAAAGTTCGTACCGTATCCATAATTTTGTGATCACGCAGCCGTGCTTTCAGATAGCGTTTGTCACCAGCAGCGGATTGCTCCGTTAGTCTGACAATCGGTGGACGCATAGGATCTAGCAGCGGAGCAGTATTTTCCGGTTCTGACTGTGAAGTAGTGCTCTGTGTTGTACCTTTTACAGATCGATACGGGTTGATAGTTTCTCCTTTCCTGAAGTTGATGAGTTTTGGAGCAGAAAGTGCAGCTATCGGATGGTCGGTTGATGAGGGTGGCCCGGCGAATTGAACTTTTGCTGTGGCTAGTAATTCTTTGTCTGATGCGTTGATACGTTGATAGTTTTGCGTACCGCTGTGCTGGTGTTTTGTTTACTGGTATGAGTGATTTGTTGTTTTCTTTTTTTACGGTTTCTTTTGGCTTTTTCGGCAGCTTTTTCTTGTAGTCTTCGAGACCGTTGCTTGGCATCATAAGTGGACCAGTCCTGCTTCCATTGCCATTTGTTACCCAGAAATCTCCATCCTGGAGATGTGTGGTCCGCTTTCGGGTAGTAAGATTTTTCAGCTAGTTCTTCCTGAAGATTTTTTTGAGGTTTTGTACTGCATGTGTTGGTCACCTGAAGATTGGAGACAGTCCCTGAGACAAATTTCACCTCCTCGAGTATTTCAGTAAGTTTTGAGTCGTTATTTGTATGAGGTTTCAATGACTCAGCCTCTGCGATTGAACTAATAAAATGGCTAGTCAGGCTTGAGAGCCGTTCGTCAAAATATTTATGTATTTTTTGTGGCATCGTTGAAAACGACTCGCTGATGCCGGTCAATGTCGTGTGCAATTTATTGTCACACGACTTTATGTGCTGCCCGACCGCACTGCACATGTTTTGATTGCTTTTGTTAATCGCTGACAAAGTTTCTTTGACATCATTAAGCAGGTGCTCAATACTGTCGAATAATTCTGACACTAAGCAGAATTTTTTCATATCCGCGGCAATTCGATGATTGGCGTCCGTCTGTCGATGTATTGCCTTCACAAGCTGCTCCTGTTGATGAAGCAGCTTCCGTACGTCAGCTTCCTTCCGGAGAATTTCTTGACATTCCGTACACACTGGCGCCATATAAGATGTGATGAAAAGGTCGCGGTGTCGTTGTACGCCGATACACGCAGCATGGTAAGTTCTACTGCAGAACTCGCACTTCCAAAGAAAGCGGTTGTCGTTTATGCTGCACGAGTTCACACCGCACGGCATGGTTATTTACGTTAATACACTAAGCGGAAGAGTTACGACACGGTCAGCAAAAACACGCGACGTTGTCAAGGTGTGAAAAAAAAACAAAAAAAAATGTATACTATACAAGTTAATTGCGGAGCGAAAAGCAAACGCGTTCGCGCCCGATGACTGTTCGAGGCGAAAAAAAAATTAGATTACCACTGGTGGGGTCCAACTCAGATCGAAGGGAAGGCGAACTGTTCGCTTTGACGGTCGACCAGGGAATGATCTTCTCTCAACACGGAATGTCCTTTTATAGCGTCACTCAGTGTGGGGAACTTGGGTGATTGGGGGAAGAACCAGTCACGTGGAAGCATCTCTGCTTTCTTTCTTCGTCGGTTGCGTTGGTTGATGAATGCGATGCCAATTGGCTGGCATTGCTAGCTAATGACTGAATGCGTGAAATCATTTCGTCTATGTTTTTGGAGTCTGCGTTAGGGAAATATACCAATCGTATGAGAAATGTATGTGGATAATCGACCTTCAAATTTTCCCGCAATTTTCACGGAGTAATGAGAAAATGGCAACCAAAATTATCATGTTATACAAATCTTGTATGTTTTAGCTTTCTAACGGTATATTAACTATTGAAATCGGAACAGTTGTTTGAGCGCTATTAGCATCTAAAATCTTCCATTCCGCCAACCAAAAACGTTACATGTTCAATCCTGATTTCCCAGAATGTACCTTAGTATAGTGAAGAAAGACGTAGTCCCACGTCAAAAGTTTCGAAAATTGTTAAACCAAACGCGTTTCATTCACTTGATAAGCAAAAACAGTGTAAACAAATAATATCGATAGTTTTCGCAGCACGGTCAACCGTACCGACTAGTAATAAAATTTAACAGCGCGCTTAATAAAATCGACCAATCTGAGAGGGCTTTCACTTTGACAGAACTTTGGCTGATTTTTGGTTTCTCTTGTCACGTCCTGTACTAGGTTGCAACGACTAGACAATTTCTCTCGTCAAGATTCAACCAAAAGAACAAAATCGTTCGAAATGAGTCCGTTTCAGGCCCGTAGCTACCGGGGGCTAGAGGGGACTTAACCCCCCGACGCGTTTGCATTGCCCCACCACGCAATTTTCTCATGTATGTGAAAAAATCTGAAAAAATCTAAAAATCTAAAAGAAAAATCTGAAATATAAGCAATCAGCGTTCTGGAATAGTCTCCAGTTTTTCCAATGTTAACGATATCAGTTAATTTTTTAGTCGAGCTCATATGCTCTTTTGCTGAGCCAGCCTGATTCGCGTCAAAGTTGAAACTGATGATCCGCATACTTCCGTTTCGGATATCTGGTCCAGCGTCTGGAAGTGAGAATGTCAGTTTTTTTAAGTGTCATTTTTAGGAAAAACCAATCACAGTTTTATATGTTTGGTTACATCAGAACAATGTAAAACAAGTTTGGCTGTAAAATTGGACCAGTTTTCCCAGAAGTTTCTATTTCCCACTTCTTGATTTCTTAAATTGAACAAATCGTGGGAAAAAATGACACACAATACTAGTTTTTTCAAATATTAATTGTTTCTTGTGATTCATGTTCATGTACAGTTCAATATATTTTGGCCGGCCATTTTCACATCTCGGAAGCACAACTCAGTCCATTACCTGGCCCGGACAATTATGTTCCGTTTCGGTCCGAAATAAAATCGGACTATAAAATTTGTAGTCTGACACACTCTACCCGGTCTACCCGGCATTCCACACTCTACCCGGTCTGATGGTAAACACTGATCAAACAATACTTATCGTAAAATTTAGAATTTAGGCTGACGGTTGAATCACTCCATTTTCTCAGTATTTTTTTGTGAAAAGAATATCTCAGTATCGTTGGTTGACAACGGTTTTAAATGAGGCGACTCTCGAAACTGGATTTCTAACGCTCTTATTCCTTTAATGCATTCGTTGCTTCAGAGTAGAAATTTTTTTTTAGTTTCACTAATCAATAGCGGTCTCCACGTCGAGCTCGAATACAAATACCCAGCCGTAACCTGTGTATTAGGGTGCCAATGAAAATAGATTTTTCCAATTTCGTTTAGCGATAGGGCTAAAAAGTTTCGTCTTCTCAAAAAAATCATCAACTCTACCGCTAAACGAAATTCGAAAATCAATTTTTTGTCATATGTTCCATTGGCCCCAGCTCAAAAATTTTTAAACGCCAGAAAATCGATTTTTTCAAAACAATTTTTTTCCGATTAATTACACTAGATCTCGACGTTTCATGAATTTTCAAGGCGTTTGGCATTAAAAAACCAATGTGCATTTTTTTTCCCAAAGTCCGATTTAGCTGAAATTTAGCATTTTCTAGATAACCAAACTTTTGAACCCTACCGTTAAACGATATTCGAATGTCATTTTTCCCATGCATATCATTGGTGCCCTGCTGTATATCGTTCTTTACTCGTCAATGGAGGTGACGACTGGGTATTTGAATACGAGCTCGATATGAATACAGATTAAATGTATGAAGTATTTACTCAGTTAGAGTAAAAATGACTGAACCTGCGTAAAAAGTTGGTCCCCCGAAACTCAATTATACTATGTAAATCTGCGCATTTAAGTCAGCAAACTCATTAAAATTTGCAGATTTTTTTCCTTTGATAAGAAGGTTTTTAGCAACAAGCTGGTTCGCCACTGTAAGACGAAAATTCTGAAGTTTATATCCCTCACACTTAAAATTTATTGCCGGGTCTCGGTAATTTTTTGCCGAGAACGGCACCATTGAGTGTTCAGTTAAAAAAATAATGCTGTCAATGAGCTGTCACATTTTTTCGTAAATCTCGGTTCGCCTAACAGAAATTTCGTCACAAAATATACGTAATCTCGGTAGTGATAGCTCGGTAAAATTTTATGCCGGAATTTCAATTAGGCTGAGCCGAGATTTACGGTAAAATTTGACAGCTGTCATTGTTTTTTAAACCGAGCACTCAGTGGTGCCGTTCTCGGCAAAAATTACCGAAACTTAAAGCAATAGATTTTAAGTGTGCTGCTTTCTTTCAACTATACGCACATTCGCAGTTTGTTTTTTTTTTCGGAATATGAACCCGGAAAACTGGATTTTCGGGAAAAAGAAAATTCTTCCAGAACATCACGAACGCTTCTTTGAAAATAAATGAGCTTCTGAATCTTTTGGTGCTAAAACTATCGAAATGGGAGGAAAACTGTAAAAGTTATAAGAATTTAATTTGTGAGTACTCGGGTCTCCGTTGGACGCGTAAAGGTACATTTTTTTGTCGAGCACATAACGGTTTTAAGCTGTTCACTCTGCAAAAATAATAACGTTTTCTTAAATAAAAATTATCTGCCCCCTCCCCTACCCCCCACGCAAAACGGAGTAGCTACGGTTCTGGTCCGTTTCGTTTCGGAGTCAAGGTAAAAGTACTGAACAATCTTCAACATTTCTGAACAACCGGCTACATTCAGAAAAATCAGGGCAAATGCTAAAATATGAAAAATCAGGCCATGTCCTGCTGAATCAGGACGGATAGTATCCCTATATAAATAACATATAGCATGTGAGTTAGTTATAAATATATGTACCGTCTGCCGGGGTGAGATTGAGCCAAAACGGGAAATGTTTGTATATAATACCTCAAATTCAATACTTTGTTAAACGTGACATATTTATTCACAACTTCAGATAAAATATAGATAATATCAGTGAACTGTTTCACTTAAATAATGTTTCAAAGTACAGGGTGAAAAACATGCGCAAATAACGTTATCCAAAAATGTGCAAGGCAAACCAACCCGTTCAAGAAATCTCATCAACTTACTGCTCAGTTGCTACGTTAGGATGTCGTCTTGAATGTGTTGAGGAAATATTATGCATTAAATCTGTGTTGGCTCAGAAAATAATGTTTTTCCAAACTGTACACTTTTCGAGCCCTTTTGGGGTGAGATTGTGCCAACCTATGATGAACGATACAATGTACGGAATTCATATTTACGACAAAATTATATCAGTATACACCAAAACACTTGCATTGTTTACATAGGGTGTGTTGTCTAGCCAAGGTATTATTTGAAATAATGACTAAAAGCTTGAGAACAGTAAGCTAACAACTGTTAGATGGAAATTTACACTGACTGATATTACTCATGGAATGTAACAAAATTTTGTACACCGATTCTATATTAACTGATGACTTTTTCAGCGAGGAAGGAAGGTTGTGGGTACGTTTCCAGCGGTTTATACAGTGCACAATGGTCCAGAAACCAAATTTAGGGGGAAATTTGGGTCTGGGGCTCTATAGCTATGTTTTAGAGAAAAACTCTCTTCTACAAAGTTGTTACATATGATAATGCGCTAATTGAAAAGTTATCAAAAATTAGGGTGACCAAAATTTTCGATGCAATCAACTATCTAACATTTTTATCTTTGTAGATAGAAGAAAAACTTGTTCTACAATGTTATAGCTTCAATAATTTTAGGTAACTTTGTAAAAAAGTTTTTCTCTATCTTTGAAAACAACCGATTTATATTAAAAAAACACATTTTACGCTCTAACTTCTTAATTTCAAGTTTCACCCTAAAACTGTCTTTGAACGACTTTTAGAGCTTTTTAAGAGAAACAATTTGCAATGCTGATATCGTGAATATCTGTAGTTTAAATAGTTTATTTGACACGGCATGATACATCTTAAGTTTTACTGAGCCAAATACAATTCTTATTATGTCTAAGTTAGCAGGAAAAAGAGGGAGGCCTTTTTTTTATTCTCGCGGCCGACGAGCTAGTGGGGATTAAAGGTGAGAGGAGGGGAGTACAATCATGACTTAAAACTATTTTAACACTTTGTTTTTCAACTGGTAGAGCAGTAATGGTGATGTGGCGCAGTTTTGGTCTGAAGTGTTTGCGTAAACATAGATGTTGGTTCCGTTTTCGTGTCTCCAGCATAGTGGTATTCTGACAAGTAGACAAAATAGTTTTAAATTTGAATGTCGGCGATTTTCAAAAAACAGTATAGCTGTGTCATGTACTGGAGATCACCGCTACCTAGGATGTCTCTAACGGGAACTTTCGGATGTTTTCCTCGGGCCCGAAGGGAATCTATCAGCTTGGACCTAGCACCAGAGAATTCGGTACACGACCAAACAACATGCTCAATGTCGTGGTAGCCATCGCCACAAATGCAGTGATTACTTTCCACAAGCCCTATACGAAAGAGATGCGTGTTTAACGTATAGTGATTGGACATAAGTCTGGACATCACGCGATTGAAGTCTCGACCTACATCCAACCCCTTCAACCATGTTTTCGTCGATACCTTAGGAGAAATGGAATGTAGCCACCGTCCCAGTTCATCTGTATCCATGATAATTGCCAACTGTTGAGTGTCCTCTGACGCAAAATACTGAAAAATTCATCATAAGCAATTGGTCTATCATAAATAGCGCCATCATTCGCACCCACCTTAGCTAAAGCGTCAGCCTTTTCATTGCCCGGAATGGAACAATGAGAAGGGACCCACGCTAAGGTAACCCGGTAATTTTTGTCTGTTAAAGCACTTAAAAACCGCCGTATTTTCCCCAGGAAATACGGGGTGTGCTTTACAGTCTTCATCGATCGCAGAGCCTCAATGGCACTGAGACTGTCTGTGAAGATGAAGTAGTGGTCAGCGGGTAGGGTTTCGATGATCCCAAGGGAGTACTGAATAGCAGCAAGTTCTGCGACGTACACGGAAGCAGGAGCATCGAGTTTGTAGGAGGCGGTATAATTTTCGTGGAAAACACCGAAGCCAGTGGACTGATCTAGATTAGATCCGTCAGTGTAAAACATTTTATCACAACTAACATGTTTAAACTTATTGGAAAAAATCTTAGGGATCTCTTGCGGTCGCAATTGATTCGGGACACCACAAATGTCTTCTTTCATGGTGGTGTCGAAGAATATAGCATTATAAGAAGTATCTAAAAGTGCGACATTGAAAGGAACGTAAGAATAAGGGTTAATATCTTGAGCCATATAGTCAAAATATAAAGTCATAAATCTGGATTGAGATTGAAGGTCGACTAACCTCTCGAAATTTTCAATTACTAATGGATTCACAACTGTGCATCTCATTAGCAACCGGTAAGAGAGATTCCAAAAACGATGTTTTAACGGAAGAATACCCGCCAACACTTCAAGACTCATCGTATGGGTCGACTGCATGCAGCCCAGGGCAATACGCAAACAACGATATTGTATTCTTTCTAATTTTATAATGTGCGTGTTCGCGGCGGAGCGAAAGCAGAAACAAACGTATTCAAGAACTGACAATATCGTTGTTTGGTATAACCTTAGAAGGTCTCCTGGGTGAGAACCCCACCAAGTTCCGGTAATCGTACGAAGAAAATTAATCCTCTGTTGGCATTTTTGTGTCAGATACCTAATATGTCAAGCCCAGGTGCATTTAGAGTCGAACCAGACCCCGAGATATTTAGCGACTAAAACCTGAGTGATCGTTTTACCCGTTAATAGTAGCTGCAGCTGAGCTGGGTTATGCTTCCTAGAAAAAACGACCAACTCAGTTTTCTCCGGGGAGAATTCGATACCCAGCTTAAGAGCCCATGCAGACAAATTGTCTAAGGTATCTTGCAATGGTCCTTGCAGATCGTTAGTCTCATTTCCAGTAATGGAAACTACGCTATCGTCTGCAAGTTGCCTTAGCGTGCATGAATTTGCAAGACATTCATCGATGTCATTGACGTAAAAATTATATAAGAGAGGGCTTAAACATGAGCCCTGGGGAAGGCTCATGTAACTAATTCGGGAAGTTGTCGAATCACCATATGAGAAATACATATGCTTTTCTGACAACAAATTGAGCAAAAAGTTATTCAAATTTGGTGAAAGTCCCTGCGAATGAAGTTTCTCGCTTAAAACTTCTACAGAGACAGAGTCAAAAGCCCCCTTAATATCCAACAACGCAGAAGCCATTTGCTCTTTTCGAGCAAAGGCGAGTTGAATTTCAGTAGAAAGCAACGCTAGGCAATCGTTCGTTCCTTTGCCCCGGCGGAAGCCAAATTGAGTATCTGAAAGTAAACCATTTGTTTCGACCCATTTGTCAAACCGTAAGAGGATCATTTTCTCCATCAATTTCCGGAGGCAAGAGAGCATAGCAATTGGCCTATAAGAATTGTGATCAGAGGCAGGTTTTCCGGGTTTTCGAATAGCAATGACTTTGCCCTCCCTCCAGTCGTGCGGAACAATGTTCAGCTCAAGAAACTTGTTGAACAAGTCCAACAAGCGTCTTTTGCAGAGTCGGGTAGATTCTTCAATAGGTTGAATTTAATTCTATCCAACCCTGGAGCTTTATTGTTGCACGAAAGAAGGGCCATTGAAAATTCCAACATCGAGAATGGAGGCTCTCCCGTGGGTACTAAAAACGCGTCGCGAAAAGTTTTCTGTTCCGGTACAGAGTCCGGAAAAACCTTTTTGGCAAAGTCGAATATCCAGCGCCCTGAATACTCCTCGCTTTCATTAGAAACGTTACGATTCCGCATGCGTCTGGCCGTGTCCCAAAGAGTGCTCATCGCTGTTTCCCTCGACAACGCGTTTACAAACCGGCGCCAGTATCCGCGTTTTTTCGCTTTAATTAAACTCGTCATCTGCCTATCCAGTACATCGTACTTTCGGAGCAGATCAAGAGTACTGTGTTTTCGGAAGGCCAAATACACCGAGGACCTTTGCGCGTACAGGTCAGAGCACTCTTTGTCCCACCACTTGTTGGGAGGACGTCGTTACCCCGGGTATCGGTTTCGTCTGAGCTTGAGTCGCGGCGTCGATGATGAAGCCAGAAAGGAACGCGTATTCTTCCTCCGGAGGAAGTTCCTCGTGAGACCCGATGATATTCGCTATGATGGTCTCATAACGCTTCCAATCAATATTACGTGTGAGGTCGTAGGAAATATTGATCGGATCTGAGGGGGTAGAACCATTAGCAATTGAAATAACGATTGGTAGATGATCACTACCGTAGGGATCATTGATTACTTTCCACCGACAATCTAACGCTAGTGAGGTCGAACAGAGGGATAGGTCAAGCACGCTTTCACGTGCTGGAGGGTTAGGTACACGTGTCGCTTCCCAGTATTTAAAAGCGTCATGTTGAAGTCGTCGATCAAGTTACAAATCACAGAAGATCGGTTGTCGTCGTATAGCGACCCCCATTGCGAACAGTGAGAGTTGAAATCTCCCAAAATCAAAAAAGGTGCGGGAAGCAATTCTGCTATGTCAGAAAGTTGCCTCTGTTCAATCCGCACAGATGGAGGAATATATATCGAAACAAGGCAAATGTCTTTTCAATTCATATTCGTTTAAATGGCAACGACTTCAATATTCGAGAGCGAGGGGAGTTCGATTCTGAAAAAGGAATAGCACTTTTTGATCCCTAAAAGTACCCCTCCACCGTGTGAGTTTCGGTCTCGACGAATAATGTTAAAATCGTGGAAATTGGGTTGGTCATTTGAATTAAGAAAAGTTTCATAGAGCGCAAACGCATCACAATTGCATGTGCTTATTAAATGTGAAAATAGATCAAATTTGGGGATGATACTTCTGCAATTCCACTGTAATACAGTGATAGAATTCCTAGCATCTTTCGATGTATTAGTCATCGAAAGATATGATAGCTGAAATGAGGGGCCAAGTTGCTGCTAGTTGCTTTAAAAAGGTTTTCACTGTAGGGAGAAGGGCAAGAATAATGTTTTTAAGGGGATCTGTTATGTTGAATGTTTTGAATATCCAGTCCACAATATCAGAGAAATTTATGAACCCTGTTTCTTTTTTATCCTCTGATCGAAAAATGGGTGCACGAGGGGTTTTTGGTGCCCCGGGAAGCGGTGGATACTCCTGGTTTGATTTGAAATTAAAACCGGGAGGTACTTGCTTCGGCTTTTCTTCACCGCTTCCTTTGTATGTTGATTTATTGGTCATTCCGCTAGGGGTTATCTTACGACCTTTGCGTGAAAGATTAGGAGTGTTGAACATTCTCCTCTTCCTAGATCCTTCTGGCAAGGCATAAGAACACCCTTCGCCGGGATCGTCGGATGTCCCCTCATCGGTTGGCAGAAAGGGAAATATGTTCCCTGATGAGGGTGGCTCAGCCCTCTTAAGCATTTCTGCAAAAGAGCGCTTTGATCGTTCCTTGAAGGAACGCTTAATTTTCTCCTCGCGCTGTTTGTACGCGGGACATGCCGAAAGTTCATGCCGGTAGCCACCGCAATAAAGGCACTTTTCAGTGTCCTTATTGCAAGCGGTCTCGGCGTGATTCCCTCCGCATTTGCTGCAGCGTGCCTTGTTGCAGCAGTAGGTGGCTGTATGACCCAACTGCTTGCAATTTTGGCAGTGCATAACCCGCGGCACAAACAGGCGTACAGGTAAACGAACCCTGTCCAAACGGATGTAGTTCGGCAGTGCGGATTCGGCAAATGTCACTCGAAAGGAATCCGAAGGAAAGAATTTCTTCTTTCCCTCTTCGATGGATACTGAATGCAATTGCTTGCAATCCAGTACCTTTACACTTTGCATCAGGGGGTTCTTGAAACAGCCAACCCCGTAACGCAAAATGTCTTCGACAGTACATTCCCTTCGGTAACCACACCGTCGATTTCTACATCCTTGGCAGGGATGTACACGCGATACTCTCTCGTGGAAAGCTCGTGGCAAGCAATTGCATTTGCTTGCTTCAAGCTATTCACGACAACTCGCAGTTTGTTCGGTCTCACTTTCGTAATTTCAGTGACGTCCGAAAAATCTTTTGCCAGGTTCTTGCCGATTTGAAAAATATTCAATGGCTTTTTAATAGGCCTGAAAAAAACAACGTAAGGACCGCCAGCGGCATCTGGGTAAGCTTTAACCCGTACCGGAACCTTCGGTACTGGACTAGGTACAGGGGAAGGTAGAGGAGCACTGAGGAGGGAGATATCAATCTCTTCCCCATTTGGACCTACATCCAGGAATAATCCCACCTGCATGTTGTCCATATTTCGCGGGAGCGTTTCGCTCTACCGCGCGCAAGCGATACATTACGTATATGGGGGATCAAATAATGTATAACAAATTTTAAAAGAATTTCCCAAAACAAAAGGGATCAAATAGAAAAAAAGACGATGGTATTTGAGATAAAAGCCTAAATTAATCCACCTAGCGGCCAGACCCAGCCTTTCTCATTCAAACTTTTATTCGTTTCAATAAATTTACATGAACGCTTCAATCCAATAAATGTATATTCACTCTTAAGGTTCTAAAATATTGATGTTGTAATCTATACATATAAAAATGCAGTCCGGTCTGTCTGTCTGATCCATATAGGCTCGAAAACTACCGAACCGATCGACGTGAAAATTTGTATGTAGGGGTTTTTGGTGCCGATAAAGGTTCCTATGATAGTTTGAAACCCCCCCTTCTTCTGGAAGGGAGGGGTCCCATACAAATGAAACATAAATTTCTGCACAACTCAAGAACAAACCAAGCAATTGAAACCGAATTTAGCATGTGGATGTTTTAAGGGGTAACAAATATGCCCATAATGGTTCGACACCACTCCATTTTCTAGAAGGGAGGGGTTCCATACAAATGAAACACAAATTTCTGCACATCTCGAGAGCTAACCAACTAAATGGAACCATATTTGGCAGGTGAATGTTTTTAGTGGTAACAAATTTGTTCCATAATCGACCTCAGGCAACATTTTGGATTGTAAGATGGCAACTTCCGGTTTCTGGAAATCAACCAAAATGGCCGATTTCCTCCCAATATAATAATATCCGAATCTAGAATGATACCCAGGAGCTAAAATCGATCGGAATTGTCTTCAAATGTCATTATGAAATCCAAAATGGCGACTTCTGGTTTCGGAAAATTAGCGGCAAACGAGCAAATACCACCCAATATGGGTATTTCCGGAACCGTAATGATGCACTGGAGCCACAAATCGACTTCAGACAACGTTTTGAATTGTAAGATGGCGACTTCCGGTTTTTGGAAAACGGTCTGAAATGGACGATTCCCATTTAATATGAGTATCTCCGGAACGAGAAAGATGAACAGAAGATAAAAATTGGCTGATTTCCGTCTAACATGAGTATCTCCGGATAGAATGATACACAGCAGCTGAAATCGACCACAGACCTCATTTTGGATTCTAGGTTGGCGACTTCCGGTTTCTGGGAAACAGCCGAAAATGATCGAATAACACCCAAAATGGGGTTTTCTTCAACCAGAATGACGCTCAGATGCCAGGAATTATCTTAAATACTATTTTGAAATCCAAGATGGCGACTACCTAGTTTGGGAAAAACAGCCTAAAATAAACAAATACTATCCAATATGAGTATCTCTGGAACCAGAATGATGCATGTAGCTAACAATTGATCTCAGGCACCATTCAAAATTGCTGAATTGCAACTTCTAGGAAACAGTCGAAAATGACCGAATAATGCTCAATATGGATATTTCCGTAATCGAGATGATGCATAGAAACCAAACATTGAGCTTGGACACCATGTTGAATTTAAAGACGTCCACTTTTAGTTTCTGGAAAACAACCAAAATAACTAAATACCTCTCAATATGGGTATTTCTGGTGTCAGATTGATGCTAGAAAATCTGCTGAAAATGACCAAATACCACCCCATATGAATATATTCAGAATTAAGGCGATGTACAGAAGCCAAAAGTCGAGAATGTTGTCAATTCGATAAAACCAATCATTTCAAACGATTTGTTATTTGACTTTGATCATATCTTATGGCCGATTCGTCGTGAATTTGCAGATTTTGAACACATCGCAAGGAATCAATGAATTTGAAACGTTCAAATAGTACGATACCACATTTAAATTAAGTTGAGGCCACATATATCGATCAAAGCAGGTATAGTTTTAAAGTCTTTGAATTTCTTTTCTTCCAAAACTTTTCAACCACATATCAAATTGTTATGAAGTTTGTTATTTGTAAGTTTAAGAGATGACTCGTTCATAGGACACTAGTTATGTTCAAATGAGTCATGTAATCTTTGAGATTTGTATTTGTATTTGTATTTATTTAATTATATCATCTGACCTGAGATAATAGACTTTCGTTGTTTTATTAACAATTTAATACATAACGGTTGTTTAAGTTCGATTATAATCAAATAAAATAGGAACCTATAGGGCAGCCAAAATTTGAAACCATGTGTTCAATCATAATACATCAGTTAACTGGCCCGCTCATCTGATAATAATATTGATCAAATCGATTTTGTAGTTTCTGAGATAATGAAGTTTCGTGATTTTCACATTTCGGTACATTACAGACGAAGTTACAGTCCGATTACAGTAAAATTCAATAGGGTGTTATGAGGCAGCTAGACCTTTTATTTAACATTAATTTTGTGGAAATCGGGTCAGCCATATCTGAGAAAAGTGAGTGAGTCCAAGTAGTCTTCGGAATATGTTCCTTTTCATAGCTGGATTTTACATTTTTGAACATAACAGGAAAAGTAATAGTCCGATTGCAAAACAAATCAATAGGGTCTTATGGGGCAACTAGACCTTCCATTTGACACTGGTTTTATGAAAATCGGTCCAGCCATCTCTGAGAAACATGAGTGAGATTAAACAGTCTTCAGAACACGTTTCTTTTCATAACTTTTGAACCACAACTTCAATCTTTATGAAATTCAAAAGTTATGGGTTTTTCCGGAAGTCCGTTTATTTGAAACCAATTTTGTTCAAATCGGTTGTGTGGTTTGTGAGATAATGATGTTTCATGATTTTTATATTTTGATACATAACCTCTAAACTAAGAATCCGATTACAATGAAATTTAATAGGGTCTTCTGGGGCAACTAGACCTTCCATTTGCAATTAATTTCATGAAAATCGGTCCAGCCATCTCTGAGAAAAGTGAGTGAGAATAAAAATCTGCACATACACACACACATACACACACAAACATACAGAAAATGCTCAGCTCGTCGAGCTGAGTCGAGTGATATATGCCATTCGGCCCTTTGGAGCACTTTTATGCCTTCGGTTTTGCAAGTGATTGCTATAACTTTCTAGGAGAAAGGCAAAAAAATATACTAATAATAAAAGCGAATACTTCACCAGACTTCCTAAATTATTCATCTACGCGCCCTCCTTGCCCTCCTTGCACGTTGAATCAATCCGATGATCCGATGATGAACGGCAGGCTGAACCGGCGCTAGGGGCTAACTAGCGCCCGGTGGCGCGGGGAACTTTTTTCGGCTGCTGGATGATATGGATGATGACACCGAAATCAAAATAAATCACGTGGCCGTCAGTGCACAATACACAGTCTGCGACACTGCTGTAAACGGCCGCCGGTGGCGCGGGGAATTCACTCCGGCTGCTAGATGTACAAACCGTCTGTGCACAATACACAGCCTGCGACACTACTGTAAACGGCAGGCGGTAGCGCAGGGAATTCACTCCGGCTGCTGGATATGCAAACTATCGCAACACCGGCACCGAAAACACAAGCAACGCACGCGTCGTCGACACACGCGTCACAAGCAACACACGCGGCGTTTTTCATTTATTGATCATTCTTTTTGGGGCAAACATAAAAAATATCTCTTGGTCTCATTTTGAAGGGCATACTTGATTCTATAAATGGAGAAATTTTTGGAAATATGTTATTTTTTAAATTTGAGTAAATTCAATTTAAAAACATGATAAAAATTACAATAATTTTTTTAAAACGCATATAAAAGCACGCAGATTTATTTTTCTGATATTTTTCTTACAACTAGAAGTAATTACTTTTAATTTGATTCAAAAAGATCGAAAATCGATCTACTGGTTCAAAAGTTATGAATTTATTGAAATAAAATACATCGAATATAGCCGTTTTTTATGGTCACCCTATATCGGAGCTAGTCCCCCTAACAACCCAACGAAAAATACGGGTTTGATTATTTTTAATATAGATTCATCCCTGCGATTTTAAGCACAATTGAAGCACTTTGCGTGACCAACTTCGAAATAGGGTGACCATAAAAAAAACGACTGTGTTCGATGTATTTAATTTAAAAAAAAAAAAACATAACTTTTGGACCAGTCGATCGATTTTCAATCTTTTTGGAGCAAATTAAAGGTAATTATTTCTAGTTATAATAAAAATAAATCTGCGTGCTTTTATATGCGTAATATATAAATTTATTGAAATTTTTGTCATGTTTTTAAATTGAATTTACTCAAATTTAAAAAATAACATATTTCCAAAAATTCCCCAATTTATAGAGTCAAGGATGCCCTTCAAAATGAGACTGAGAGATATTTTTTATGTTTGCCCCAAAAAGAATGACCAACAAATGAAAAACGCATGTTTTTTGATGAAGAACATTAATAACTTTGAATAGAATAGAGATATTTACGATATCAGAATTGTAAATTGCTTCTCTTAAAAAGCTCTAAAAGTCGTTCAAAGGCAGTTTAAGGGTGAAACTTGAAATAAAGAAGTTAGAGCGCAAAATGTGTTTTTTCAATATAAATCGGTTGTTTTCAAAGATAGAGAAAAACCTCTTTTTACAAAGTTACTTAAAATTATTGAAGCTATAACATTGTAGAACAAGTTTTTCTTCTATCTTCAAAGATAAAAAAGTTAGATAGTTGAATGCTTCGAAAATTTTGGTCACCCTAATTTTTGATAATTTTTCAATAAGCGCATTATCATATGTAACAACTTTGTAGCAGAAAGTTTTTCTCTAAAACATTGCTATAGAGCTCTAGACCCAAATTTCTCCCTAAATTTGGTTTCTGGACCATTGTGCAGTGGTCAATGACATATAATAATTGAAACGAAAAGTCTTCTCAGGCCCAGTGTGTCGAACAGTTTACATTTTTGCATGACACCGTATCGAAAAGTACTGTTGCCTCTCTTGCAGACTGCGACAGCAGCGTTCAACTGTACGCTTCTCTATTTGAGAGAATCGTGTGACTAGAAGCCAACACGGATAACGTTTCTCTTTTATGCCGATCTCCGGCCGCTTCGATATTTCGACTGTCGCATTGTGCGAATGACAATAATTAGCAATCATGCGACAGTTTATTACAGTAATAAGATGGAAAATAAATAATTTCTATGTGTGTACTACCGAAAAATTTCATCAATCGAAGAAGAACCAGAAGATTTTAATCCCAACTTCTAAACTTTTTCATTCGAAAATAGTTCGTTGTAGCGAAAGTCTCATCCAAATTTAGCATACTTAAGCAAAGGCAGGAAAATAAAAGCATGAAGCTTACAAATTCAATCAACGTCCTCGGACCCAAATAAAAATCGATGCTAAGCAAATTGATTCCACTTCAATTCGTAATAAATGCAATAAATAGCACAGACAGCTACAGTCAATAACACACGAGCCAGAGATTGTCTATACAATGATAACAATATAAAGAGAAGTGAGCGAGAGAATTGTTGTTCATATTGAATTCGTGACAAAAAGCAAAAGATAAAGCAGATCGTATGAAACTTCGGTAGCGGCTACTGTCGCGTAGTGTTTCATTCCACAGTGGTAATTACAAATATCTTGCTACTGTCGTGTGAATACTGTAGCGTACCAGTACATTTACCCACCTTGCGGCCTTATGTCCTAACGTTTTTCTTTCTAAGCTACCTGGAAACGCCACTATGTGTATAGAGACTGTCTATAAGCCACGTTCTCATAACTGGTTACTTCAGATATCGATTTGATCCAGTCATACATTTTTCTACAATTCATATGAAACGTACAGCCCCTTAATAGTCCCGTTGTTTATGGTCGACCCTATATTTACTGTTTTATCATGTTATTCATGTGAATTAATCGTAGATACACTACTGTTCATTTTTCAGGTATTAAAGTCAACTTTTTGTTTTTGGCACAATCTCACCCCATATAAAGGGTGAGATTAGGCCAAAGATCATTGAATTTTAGCAAAATTATAGTTTATTGTAACTTAACCATATTTGCGGCAGTCGTTAACTAAACATTTAGGTGTGCATTGACGTGATTTGGATCAAACTAATTGCCTAAATGTGTACATTACAAGCTAAGGAACAAAAATGTATCCTTTTTTGGCACAATCTCACCCCGGCAGACGGTAGTCTACTTTTGTTTGACGAAATAAATAAATAAATAAATAAATACTTAAGTGGTCTGGTCCACGTGTGAAAAAAATTCTTTAATGTTTATTGATATTGCTAAGAAACTTTCTCACACAGGAGATTGCCGAGATTAGAGTAGGAAAGACTACAACATAGGTATCTGACTCTCATAATCTCTCTTAGCTCCCTTGGCCAATTATGCCAATATCTCAGCTCCCCGATAAGATATCAAGTAGTATTTGTGTTTTGAAGGGTTTTATCTAAAAATTATCAGAAAATTTTTTTTTTTGTGATGTTTAACGGGCTTTGGGAGTCAAAAAACTAAATGCAATGCTGAACTGAACTATGCAAAATATTCAAAAATAACCCCACAAAACATAAAAAATATATGGCAAAATGTAGGAATCGAAAAAAATTGAAAAAAGTGCAAAAGAGTGGTTTTGTAGCTTAAAAAGTCATTTTTTCATAAATCACGTTTGGGCAACCTGAAAACGATTTTTTAGAAAGTCGAAATGTTCTACAAAAATGCTATAAATAATATATCTTTCAATTTAGGGCTGAGCACCTTGACTTTTTCAACATCGTTTTTTTTTTGGACACTCTAATATACAGGCATCTGTATGAAAATTATGCAAAAAATAAATCTGATAAATCTGTATATGAACCGTTGAAAGCAAAAGTGGTACATGTGCCATTTTTACACTTTTTGGGTTTTTTGAATAAATTGATGCAGAACGCAATAATGTACTAGAATATCCAAGAAAAACTGAGATCTGATAACCTGAACCAAAGTTATGGCCATAACAATTATTGGTAATTAACATAATCACCATTTCGTTGTGAGCAAAAGTGGTACATGTCCAGTCTGTGCTTATTACATGAATTGTAAGTCGAAGATCTTAGGATATAGAACAATCATGTCTTCAGCAAAGTTGGTCAAGTGAGTGAGTACTTTCAGATGAAGATCTGTCTGTTTTGAAATTGACTATTTTGTAACAGAAAGAGTTTTATCTATTTCAGTATCAACTCGTATGCTGTGGCCAATTTAGAAGATAACTCTCTGAAGTCTTTGAGATAGATATATATTTACACACTGGACCCAGGTTTGGCTTTAGGCAGGCCACCGATAGCCTTCCGGAAGATCCAGAAATACCGTAACTGAGGTCAATTTTCTAAAGTGATCCTAGAGCTTCCTAATTTTTTCGAAACTGCTTCTGCGGGATTGACTAGAAACGAAATGATTTCACCGAAAGATCCGGAACTAGCGTAAAATGTCAATTTTAAAAAGTATTCCTAAAGCTTCCTGTTTTTTTTTTTCGAGATCAATTCTAGAAGGAAAATGATCTTTTAACGGAATATGCTCCAAGATGGCGAACCACCGGTACTACCATAAAAGAGATTAATTTTCAAGAACAGTCCCACTTTTTTTCTGAACCACTCCCAGACGAAAATAAATGGTCTCATGACAGAATACTACTCAAATTTACCATCAGAGAGCCCTCCGAAAGATCCGGAGTTACCGTAAACGAGATTAGTTTTGAAAAACAGGTCCAAGTCCCATCTGGATACGGTGTGTATTTTTTCAAGGCTGTATCATATTTTCAGTTCACTCATTTGTCGCTCCTATAACTACATACACTGTCTGCTTTAATGAACAGGTCCTAGTATTTTCGGTGTTTATTTTTCGAAACTATCACATGCAAAAATATACCATAATATTAAAGAAAAGCCAAGATCTGATAACTTAGACCAGAGTTATACCCAAAATCATTTTCAGTTTTCCTCTTCTACGGTATTTCTGGATCCGGAGGGCAACCGGTAGTCTACCGAAGGTTGAACCTGGGTTCATCGTGTAGTTATTATTGACCAAATAGCAATTCTAAAGATACCAGGGTATTTTCCTTTGAATTGGTCTCAGTCGATCTAGTTTATTTAAAATGTCTTCTGTTACATATACACTAGCGCCACAAAGTGACAGAATTCCGACAAACAGATCATCATTCTAGGGACGATCCATTAATGATGTCACGCAAAATTTGGGAAAAATTAACTCCCCCCTCCCCCTTGTCATAACTTCCCTGACCCCCCCCCTCTTAATTACGTCACGTTTTTAAGACCCCCCCACCCCCTGGAAATAATGATGAAATATCGAGAAATTTGTTAGGAATGCTTTTCTTCTTAATGAGAACGATCTTACTGAAAGAAAAACTGAAACTAAAAGGAAAAGAAGATTATAGAAGATAACTAGAAAAGGATGCTGTTGATGGAGACGCATATCGACGACATAGAAAGCCGAGACAGTAACTGCAGCATCATTGCTGTTTTTTGAAAGACCATCAATATTTAGTTCCTCTTCTTCAATCAATTCGCAATCCAAATCTTTACATGTTACAAAAGCCAAGCATTTTTATTTACGTTGTGTCACAATTTTTGTATTGATTGGATTGAGAGACACTAAAAATTAATGAAATTGCGCTGTCATTCATAAACGAACATGCACGGTAAAAGAGAATTAACGATCATTATGCTTTTTAACGTGAAAAAAAAATTGTCATTTATTTTATCTAAAGCAAATCCTAAGCAAAGGGATCGTAGAACTATAAATGAATAGGCGGGGGCCTAGCGTGGTTGGTAACGTCTCCGCCAACCACGCTCGACGCCTGGGTTCGAATCCCAACGCTGACATAGGTGTCGATGGTTGTGGGGTGGAGTGATCCACTCACAACCAACCCAACTAGTCTAGATTCAATTCTAGCCGACACCGGGAGATTTTATGAGGCGAAAAATCTCTGGGATCACGCCTTCCATCGCATGAGGGGAAGTAAAGCCGTTGGCGCCGGTTCGTTAATCAACGCACAGTGTGGAATCGCTGGCCATCGACCCAAAAATGAAAATGCGAATTTCATTTCAATTATTTTGAAGTAGAATACTTCTCTCAGGAAGTTCGGCTACATATCCCTATGTGAAATGAAAATCTAAAACCGAAAAAAGTGAAATATGTGTCCAATTTCAAATGCTAATAAATCGGTTAGTATTCGATAGATTTCCTTCGTTCTTGCAGCAATAGATTGAAAAATCTTCTAAGATTCTTCTCAAAAGAAGATAATTGTAATTTTATTATTCACACTATTGTACTATTGAAACTTGTCAAGCCTTGTCAAAACGAAACATTCGACCTCTGATTGGTCGTTATATGATTGCTTCCCAAGCACGGTCGACAGAATCATATACCTTGCAATTGAAAACATGCTATTTGGCCTATATAGGCTGTTTCAGCCGAAGCTGCTCATAATAGTTCTAGACAGCGACAGCAGCAGTCGTCCTTCCTTAGCAGCAGCACTAGCCCTGTGGTTGCTCACCACGTCTCAGGAGCAGCGCGGTTCTTCTCAGCGTGTGTCGCCAGACTGCCATTATTCCCCCCGTGTTGGGGCAGCATGAAGATTGCCATCAGGAAATCCAATTTTGAAAATCAAAATGCCTTTTTCAAGGTAAATAAACAAGTCATTGAAAGTTAATAATTTTTGACAACGCAAGCAAGCATTCTGTCGCGCCCGTGTAATTCACTGAATGTGAAATAGCTTCCACAGTGCATGTTGTCCGTGTATCTTATTTCCCCCACTGTTAGGGCAGCTCAAAGGTTGCGATCAGCAACCGATTTTGAACCGCAAAATGCTTTTTTCAAGGCAAATAAACAAGTAATTGAAGGTTAATAATTTTCTGGCATAAACACAAGCAGACACTCTGCGCGGGATGCAATCAAATTCTGTTGTAGTTGTCTAATTTTCACCCAATTTAGTAAACCCCCCACTGTAGGGGCAGCGCAAGGCTGCGATCAGCATAACCGACTTTGAATAACAAACTGCCCTGTTAGAACGCATTGACAAAGACCGTTAGTTTGACTATGCAGAGCTAATAGGAAGTCGATTCAATCAATCAGCATGAACAGAATTTCGTCGTCCCCCAGCTGCCAAGTTGCAACATGATGCAACACGCAACAGCGAGCAAACGAAATCGCTTGAAGTTACAAGCCACAATACAGTTAGGGGTTAAATTGATGCGTGTGTAAGAGCACCATCGGTGTTTATTCGCTGGATACAAAAATCAAATGCCAATTGTGGAATAATTCGTCTAAAGAACATTAGAAAATGGTACAACTGAACAGAAAGGCGTGGCCTATTTCGTAGCACCCTACGGCTATAAAAGAGTGTTTCAGAGAAAACTAGCTACATTCACTAGTCGGAAGGTGAGCTGGATGGACCTCCACAACGTTGACAGCAGTAGCAGCAGATATCAGCACTCTGCAGTAACAGACAATAGCAGCGGGTTGCGCCTGTGGCTGCCTTCAAATTAAACAAATCACTTGTCCTGTGGTTGGGCACCACGTCACAGGCCTCTGCCAGGCTGAACGCCAACGCGAGCGATCGGGCGAGATTTTTGCCGTACATCAGCCGGCACTTCCTCTAATGGAAAAGTTGGATCATTTTGTTCAGAAGAATATTACACAGATGCGATTGCATTATATCCGATATGGAATTGAACAATGGTTCTTTTAAGGTCAAATAAAACACTTAATTTGAAGAGTTAATAGCTTTGGGTACCAGTAGCAGCATGGTAACAGCCTCAGCGGTAGGTGCAGCCGGTACTTCCCTAAACCCGATGTTATAAGCGGCACGGCGAAACAGTTCGGGTGGGCTTAGACGCGCGTCATTTTTCGTTGTTGATATTATTCCCCACTTGAAACGACGCGCTTTCGTACGATAGCGGCGGTATAAGCGGTAGATGTGTTATGTATGCTTCGATCCAAAATCGACGCCTTACGTTTAGCGTGTATAACGCTTTATCACAACTGTAAGTTATGATAAACCAAGAATAAAACCGCGTTTCGCGTTTGTACTCGATCTAATAAATCGTCTTATTAATAATGGAAAATACAAGTAATTAAAGCTATATTCGCGTTATTTGAACCAAGATATTCGTGCTTCCAAAAACCACCCACATACGTAACAAATTTGGTGTCAGAAGTGGGATTGGTGGAAAAAATCTCGTTACATTCGAAATTGAGGTTATAATCGTACAGAGAGCACATTTTTCCGAGCAAACAAATTGGCTCAAGCAAATCCCGAATTCATGGAGGCATTGTCTGCGATGATCGCCCAAGCACTCAAGTCATCAATGGGAAATGCTATCGAGCACGCCAACGCTGGTCAACTCAATCCACGGGAAGACGCCGCCGCTCCACTACCGAAGGTTCCATCTTTTGCGATTAGTGAATATCGTTCGACAGAAGGTTCGTCCGTCTCAGACTATTTTAAACGGTTCGAATGGGCATTGCAGTTAAGCCATATACGTGAAGCCCAGTACGCGAATTTTGCTAGAGTTCATATGGGAGGTGAGCTAAACAACGCTTTGAAATTTCTGACAACCCCTCGTGATCCTGCGGTGATTTACCTACCCGGATTCCCGCACAACACTCGTCAACCATTTCGATCGTGCCAAAAACAAGTTTATCGAGAGCATCAAGTTCAGACAGGTCGTGCAACAAAAAGGCGAAACAGTCGCACAGTACGTTCTACGTTTGAAGCAAGGTGCTGCTTTCTGCGATTACGGCGAGTTTTTAGACCGTATGCTGGTCGAGCAACTACTACATGGGTTAGAGGCACGAGATATTTGCGACGAAATCATTTCGAAGAATCCCGCAACGTTTTCCGCCGCGTATGAAATCGCGCACTCTTAGGAAGCGACCCGTAAAACAGCACGAGAAGTCAATGCTGGACTACCATCAACGTTACCAGAAGGAACAAACAAGCTTGGTTTTGAAAAACCGAGGATGAAGAAGCTGTCCCGATCAGCGCCGTTAAATCGTCAACAGAGGCAACAGTCTGCTAAGCCTAGGGACACAGCAAACGGAAACCAGTCAATTAGCAGTCAGCACAACAGTGGATCGGGTGCCTGCAACGGTTGTGGTGGTCAACATATGCGAAACCAATGTCGTTTTCGCGATGTCATCTGCAATAATTGTAAAAGAAAGGGCCACATAGCTAAAGTCTGCAGATCTGGTAAACTGCCATCGCAAAATTCCTCCACTGACAAGGTGTATTCAAAGGAGAATCTAGTTTCCGAACTTGACTTAGTACAGTCGCTAAGCAAGGTTCACGATATCTCTTCTATCGATAAGAAAATGATTACCGTTAAGATTGATGGAAATTAATTGCAAATGGAGCTATATACCGGAGCACCGTGTGGAATTATCGGTGAAACGAAACTGAGAACCATAAAGCCGAGGTATACGCTACTCTCAGCTGATAGACAGTTTTCGAGCTACACTGGACATCGTATCAACTGTCTAGGTCGTATCCCTGTTCACGTATGCATCGGAACAGTCACCCGCAGATTGAACCTCTACGTTGTATCAGGAGAATCTGACTCTTTATTTGGACGTGAATGGATAGCTCATTTCACAGATCAGATAAATTTGAACCGCCTCTTCAGTATCGATACGTCTGTTAAAACAATCACAAGCACCGAACTAACACCGGATCAAGCTGCACAACTGTCGGAACTCTTGGACAACTACAATTGCATTTTCAGTGACGTCCCCGGTAAGCTGGTAGGACCGCCAGCAAAATGCAGCAAAACGCGATGTACCGCTAGCTCTACGTGATTGGTACGCATTGAAATCGACAACAAAATTGCATCAGGGTTTTACGAAAAAGTGGATTACTCGGAATGGGCATCCCCGACTCACATCGTCGTCAAGAAAAACGGAAATCTGCGAATCACTGGTAATTATAAACCAACCGTCAACCCAAGAATGATAGTGGATGAGCGCCTCATACCGAAAGTTGAAACCATCTTCAACAAAATGAAAGGCGCTGCCCTGTTTTGTCATTTGGATGTAACCGATGCATATACCCATCTGCCTATCGATAACGAATTCCGTACTTTGAACACTACGACGGCAGCGACGTATGGAATCTGTATTCCAAGGATTGGACAACGTCTTCAATTTCTATGACGACATTATCGTCTTCGCAAACAATTTCAACGATCTGCTACTGTCATTCTCTGCGACAATGGAAAGGCTGAAACAACATGGACTGCGACTCAACTAGGACACAAAATCGATCGTCACGGCCTACACAAGTCGGACCAGCATATCGAAGCCGTTCGCGATGCACCACGTCCAGCAACCCCTGAGGAACTGCAGCTTTTTCTAGGTAAAGCAACCTATTACAGTGCATTCATACCAAACCTCTGTCTGCTAGAGCTAGAGTTTTGCTTGATATGTTGCTTCCCGATAAGTTTAAATCCACACCTTGCACAGAAAAGGCATATCAGGACTTGAAACAGATTCTAATCTCCCCGCAAGTCTTGATGCAGTACGACCCAGCATTACCGTTAATTCTAGCAACAGATGCTAGCCAAAGTGGTCTCGGAGCAGTATTGTCCCACCGTCTATCCATTGGAACAGAGCGACCAATTGCGTACGCTAGCTGCACTATGTCAAAAACAGAGCAAAGATATCCGCAAATCGACAAAGAGGCTCTTGTCATAGTATGGGCAGTGAAAAAGTTTTTCCACTATTTATACGCCCGTAAGTTCACCTTGATTACGGATCATAAGCCTCTCACGCAGATTTTAAGCCCAGAAAAATCACTCCCTACGCTCTGTATAAGTCGAATGGCCAATTACGCCGATTACCTGGCTCATTTTAACTTCGACATAATTTATAAGCCGACCAATCTGAATACGAATGCTGATTACTGCTCCAGAGTTCCAAGTAAATCAACACAATCAAATGTCAACAGTTTTTATTTGGGCGAGGGAAGAAATGCCGATGACGACTTCGGACAGTTTGCTATACACCAGATACACCAGCTACCAGTGCGAGCTGATAATATTGCACGAGAGACACGGAAGGACTCTCACCTCGGGAAAATTATCCGAGATTTGAAATTAGACCGCAATCCAACGCAGCTAGGCTACAAGGCCCCGGACGTAAAATATACGTTAGCCGCTAATTGTTTGTTTTTCGAGCATCGAGTGGTAATACCACCAGCTCTTCGAAAAGCAATTCTGAACGATTTGCATAAGGCACACATCGGAGTCGTGAAAATGAAAGGTTTAGCCCGTTCTTTCGTTTATTGGCCTGGAATAGACGCCGATATCGAGCGTACAGCGAAATCATGTGCGGAATGTGCAAGTCATGCAACAGCACCATCGAAGTTTAGCAGCCACCACTGGGAGTACCCAAATGGTCCATGGGAGCGCGTTCACATAGATTACGCCGGACCCGTCTATGGTTCAATGTTGTTAATTATCGTCGATGCCCACAGTAAATGGTTCGAGGTAAAAGTGACCCACTCGACGACAACCGCAGCCACCGTAAGAATTCTCGATGAAGTATTCTCTGCTTACGGAGCACCGATTACTATAGTGTCCGACAACGGCCCCCAACTCACGGCTGAAGAATTTAGAAATTATCTGCAAAAGAGTGGAGTAAAGTTCCACAAACTTTCAGCGCCGTACCACCCAGCTACAAACGGCCAGGCCGAGCGATATGTCCAAACAGTAAAAAGGGCACTAAAGGCGATGAACACAACACACGACACTTTGCAAACGAACATCAATGAATTCTTGCAGCAATACCGAAAGGCCCCTCACACTGAAACAGGAGAATCGCCATCGAAATTATTCCTTGGTCGAAATATCCGAACACGACTGGATCTCGTCAGACCGCAAGAAGCAAGTTCCAAACTGGCAGAAAAACAACGAGCAGCATTTGACCCATCGTTTCGTTCATTTAGTATTGGTCAACACGTCTATTCTCTATCAGGAAATGCGCGAATGGACAAATGGATTCCAGGTACTGTTGTTACTCGTTTGGGCGATTTGCACTATGAAATTGTTTACAACGGAAAACGTCTGAAACGTCATGTTGATCAGATGCGATACTTTGAAAGCAATGAGCGCATATCGATACATGCGCCAAGTTCACATGAACAAACAGGTGTGGCATCACGTCGAATTCGATATCACGGAGAAAATGTTACGTCACAGGAAACACCAGCAGATGCAGAATTTGACTCATCTGCGAGAAGATCTTCCGTTGCTTCCAGTACACAAGACGCTCAGTTTTTAAAACCTTCTAGCAGTCCGGATCAGCGTCAACAAATGTCGCCATTTGTTTTGCGTCGATCAGAAAGATTCCGCCGTCCTCCTAACAGGTTTTCCCCGTAGGATTTATTTCTTAAAGGAGGGAGGAAATGTTATGTATGCTTCGATCCAAAATCGACGCCTTACGTTTAGCGTGTATAACGCTTTATCACATCTGTCAGTTATGATAAACCAAGAATAAAACCGCGTTTCGCGTTTGAACTCGATCTATTAAATCGTCTTATTATTAATGGAAAATACAAGTAATTAAAGCTATATTCGCGTTATTTGAACCAAGATATTCGTGCTTCCGAAAACCACCCACATACGTAACAAGATGCATTTGCCAAAACTTACTCCAGTAAGGCCGTGTCTAATTTTCAATGTGAAAACACCTTTCTATTGTGTTGGCTGTGCGCATTAGGCCTCTGCCAGGCTAAACGCGAAAAGCGGCGCGAACCGATTCGCCCGGCCGTAGGTTAATGTACAGCCGTAAGTAGAGCTGTGTAAAAGTATTCTACTTCAACCTTGCGGTCGTGGCTTTGCACACAACCCTCCTGTGATTTTTTTCCTATAGTTGTATACTGTTGAAGTGTCAGAATCCAAATTTTTAGAGCATTACGACAAAATTTGAATTTTCTATGATTTTTCAAAGTGTAATGAATCAGTGTTTTTTAGCGTTTTTCTTGAAAAAAAAAATGCAATGTTGCGAAATTTGCTGGAGCCTCAAGGGTAACTTGTATCTTAATGACGTCTATTGAAAAGTTGTCTGTAAAATAGTGGAGAATATATCCTCATCACTGGATGATGTATCATATCATTGTAATACTAAAAATAATTAGGCGGAATCAAAAAATTACGTATTTTTTTAATAAAACACCGTTATAAGTTTAGACGGCAGGGTTTGGCACTATTGGCACTAGTTTTAAAAGATAGCTTGGAAAAAATGCTTTCAAAAACATCAGTATCAAAAACTAAACATTGTTCATGTTTCGTATCACCTGCACTGAGTACCAAAATCATAATTTAAGTTTGTATCATACCAGTCACATGTGAAAACAATCGTGTAAACACAAACCATGAAATAATCAATCGACTGCTAATTTCTACAGAACAAATTGTGAATTATTATTCTGACGTTAGAAACTGCATTTTTAAAGCTCTCCTTGAAGATATTAAAACTATATTGAAAATGAACACAAAAATGAAGATGAAGGTGGAAGAGAATAAAAAAAAGAATTCGATAAAAAGACGCAATGTAATATAGTCACTTCGAAAAAAACCAAGTCATAAGTAATTTTCATCACGAAGCATTTTTTCAATTGATATTTTTTTTATTTTCTCAATAACTGAATAATATTTTTATATTTTTTCATGGCATATGAAAGTCTTTCAAGCATCATACATTTTGTTTTCCAAAAAATTGAAACCGACGTAAAATTTTCCTCATATAATATATATAAAAACATAAACATTCCCCTGGCGTCAAAAATACACATTTTCATGCAAAAATAACGTTAAATTCGGACTCAGCGTCCCAAAATTATAAAAAAAACATGTATTTTCCATGATATGAAGACATTTTTTTTCTTGGCCAGCATTTGTATGGAGTCGCCCCACTGTGCAACGGGTCGTAAGTTAGGGTCCTGAGTGGAGCCGCCTCCCTGGGCGTCGGTGATTGGCACAACAAAAGTGGCGGAACTAGACCGACGGAAAATAAGCGAGAATAAAAAAAAACTATGAATGAATGATGCAAATAACATAAATAGTTCTGAGTTGAACTCTGTGGTTAGGTGACTTTTTTATTTTTTTTTTTTTTGAGTTTAAATGTGATGTCACACTCAAGATAACCCCCCCTCCCCCATATGTCACAAAATGTCACAATAATTGAAACCCCGCGTGACATCATTAATGGATGGTCCCCTATAGTACTCAATCACTTGAACAACTCCGCTGAAGACATGAATGTTCTATGTTTTAAGATTAGCGAGCTATAATGCATCCTTCATGCTTAGACTGGACATGTTCCACTTTTGCCCTCAACGTTTTCTGGTTGTCATTATTTTCCCATAGAACAAAAGTGGTACATGTTTTTCCATTGGAGTTTGTGTAAGTTTCTCAACCAGAACTCGTTATGCTTTCATGTACCGTCTTTTGAAACCTTTCCAGCGATGATTTAGTGCAGTTATGTTGGGAAAAATGGTTAAAAATAATTTACTATTTGAGTGTTTTCGTTTATCGCGTCTCCTGAAAAATTTACTTAATGGCACATGTACCACTTTTGCTCTCAACGGCTGATATGTGGCATCACTGTATATAATGAATGGACGTCTTCGCCATTCTCTATCTATGCAGCATAGAAGCTGTCTGCGGTCATAAATGTGTGCCCATATTTGAAATACTCGAGAAAAATATGACTACTTCTTCGCAGAGCGGTTGAGAGTGAGGTTGGTATGCGATTATTTTGTTACTCGATGGCCTAAATAATCGCATATCAGTCTCTACCTAATTTTTTATTGCAATTTTCACGAAAAAACAATTGTCTAATAAAAAGGTTATGATAAAGGTCTGCTTCATTATATTTTGTCGAAAAAAGGGAATAACCCACCCAAACAATTCAAAAACAAGAAAAATATCTTCACGCGCTGTTTTCTCAACTTGATGATATTTCAGATGGGACTGATATGTAATTATAAGCGCTGCTGTGAGTCACTAATTGCAAACAGTTAAAATTTTTATGATTGAAGATAAATTTCAGTCGAACATCTGCTTGTTTCTACATCCTACCATTGTTCAAATGTTTGTAGCTTTTCTAAATTAGTATATCCGTTATTACCTCCAAAACATATGGGTCATTCCATACGAAGTGACCACGAAAAAGCACAAACTTGGACACGACCATCACAGATTTTGCTTAAAGTTGGGAGAACGCATTTTTTGTTCAAAATCTCTTTTTTCTTTTTCTTACAAGTCATAGACGTAAGTTGTCCGAAAAATACTTATAGATGATTTTTGAAGAAAATAAACCAAGGAATCCAGAAAAAATATAAGTTTTGACCGGAAGTGTTGCCAGATAAATTATTTTTGTATTTGAAAACTAAATTTACATTTTTCGGCAAATGCAGCCATTTTGATTTTAAATTTGATAATTTCATCGTGTTCCTTGGAAAATTTCACATAAGAAACAACTATCATCCCGAGGTAATATTAACCAATCTCGAGATATAACAATTTTACGAAAAGAGTTGTAAACTGCGTAAATAATTTTTTTTTACAATTTATAGATGTAAGACACCCGAAAAAAGTGATAGGTGAGTGTTGAAGAAAATAAACCAAGGAATCCAGAAAAATATTATTTTTGACCGGAAGTGTTGCCAGGTGGATTATTTTTGTACTTGAAAACTAAATTTACATTTTTCGGCAAATGCAGCCATTTTTATTATAAATTTGATAATTTCATCGTGTTCCTTGGAAAATTTCACATAAGCAACAAATGTCATCCCGAGGTAATATGAGCCAATCTCGAGATATAGCATTTATACGGAAATAGTTCTGAATTTCGTAATTAATTTTTCGTAAAAATGTTATATCTCAAGATTGGCTCATATTACCACGGAGTGGTAAGTGCTTCTTACGTGAAATTTTCTGAGAAATACGATGAAACCATCAAATTTAAAATAAAAATAGCTGCATTGGCCGAAAAATGCAAATTTAATTTGAAAATACAAAAATGATCTATCTGGCAACACTTCTGATCAAAAACAATAGTTTTTCTGGATTTCTTGAATTATTTTCTTCTGAATTCACCTATCACTATTTTTCGCGTGTTTTACGTCTATAAATTATAAAATAAAATAATTACGAAGTTTACAACTTTTTCCGTAAAAATGTTATATCTGGAGATTGGCTCATATTAGGAATGATAGTTGTTTCTTATGTGAAATTTTCCAAGGAACACGATGAAATTATCAAATTTAAAATCAAAATGGCTGCATTTGCCGAAAAATGTAAACTTAGTTTTCAAGTACAAAATTTAATTTTTTTCTGGATTCCTTGGTTTATTTTCTTCAAAAATCATCTATCAGTATTTTTCGGACATCTTACGTCTATGAGTTGTAAGAAAAAGAAAAAAGAGATAAACAGGGGGTCCCACAGAGCGGGGGGTATTCCAATCGACACCAAATCTGGGATTTTTCCAAAGTGACAATAGATGAATAATTCTCCCAACTTTGAGCAAAACCTGTGATGGTCGTGTCCAAGTGGCATGTACACTTCATATGGAATGACCCATATATTATCGCCTAAAATATAAAAAAGGGGGTAGGTTGCTTGTTTAAGTAATATATGAACGTGTAAATATATGACTGACACCTTTTTTCAGTATGAATGAATGAAAACTCCGTTATCACTGACAAATTACGTCGAAATATATAAATTAAGGAGAGAGACAGAAATGTGCGAACCTCCATAACTTGAGAATAGATCGTCCGATTTGTACTCAATTTTGTTTGTTGTGTTCGTCTTAACACAGAGGAGTTTTGTACGGCGAGAAAGATTGTGAAATATTGAAGGGGAAACTTTAAAAAAAGAAATCGATTTTTCACTGCAAACAGCAGTAGTAGAGATAGAGAACATATTGCGTTCTAAGAAGGCGTTGGCAGTTGGAGTTGATTTGTTTATCAATTGACAACCTTCACTACTACAAGATTTTTTTTCACTAAAACGTGATTATTCGTTTATTTTCCAACGAAGCGACAATGAAAGAAAATAATTCAGTTGTCGACGATTTGTGATTAATCCGGTGTATGGCGCGAAAATTTTAGTGGCTCAGGTAAGTTGAATGAAATTCAACGGTGTCTTTTAAATATTCATTAACCAGAATATATTTGAACTCTTACACATTTCAGATCCAGCATTCGGGAACCAATATACCTACCGCCAGTCGAAAAATTTGTACCGAGTGATATCGACGAAATAGGAGTTCATTTCGAAAATCAGTCAGAATTATATAAACGACGTCCGATGTAGATGAATAATCAAGAAGTGACCAACTATCCAACAGAACTAAAAATTCTATAAATCTTCTTGGAATGGCATCACCTGATCTTTTTTATTCGCTTCAATTTGCGGAAATATTAGCCCGCCTTTGCTAAAAAAGTGACAATTTTCAAAATCCCCCACGTACAAGCCTAGAATACGCACTTGAAAAAAATTGTTTTTTTTTTTTTGTTTTAAGACAAGGTGGACTCAATTCAACTCAATAAAAACGTGCCAGATGTGGATTTTATCTATTTTATTCAGCAAAACTTCAATCGTTTGATGACTCAGGAACTCATTAAAAATGCGTTTCCGAATATCGTTCAGAACCATGTATACCACGGTCACGTAAATGTGAAAATTTGGCAGCGAACAACAAACATAACGACGGTTTGAATTTCATAATTCCGAAAGAAATTCCTGTTGAATCAGTAGATTGTATGAATAAGGCAATAATAAATAATTAATGCATAAATAATTCAGAAGAAGTAATCAACTATCCAAAAGAGTTTCCTAACTCTTCTTAATCAACCAGCAATTCCCTTATTTACAGCAGTGCACATAATTGACGGTTAAAAGTTGAAAATGTCATTCTCACGCTCAATAACCTGAACCAAACAAACTCATGTAATTGGATAAGATTGGTCGTAAATTTTTTTGGAACCAATGTAGTACAATCGATTTAGAATTCCCATGCTTTTCACACGTCCTGTGATATATAAGGCAATCCACGGGTGACGTTTTTTTGCTTGTACGTTTGTTATTGTTGCTGTTTTTCAAGCTGTAAAATCAAAACACTGCCAAAACCGAAATCTTTTAATGTCGGCAATAATATCAAAAGTGATTTTATATTGTTGTATTCAGGATTGGCACTCGCGATACTAGAGCTACCGATCGGATAACGTTTGTTTTTCACGCTTCTGGATCCGGATTGCATCCAAGTTGAGACCGATCGAACATGCATAAAGCTGTCATAAGTTGAAAACAGACTGAAATCAGTTGATCGCAACTGTCTCGTGGATTGCCTTATTGGAAAGTCTCCTGTTTATTTATTTTTGAAAAAGGTCATCTTCCACCTGAACAATTTTAAAACTGTTTCTTTTATGTGTGAACTTGAAAAACTGTTTCTTCTTGTGTGAGCAAAACAAACTGTTTCTTTCCAGTAACTAAACTAAAGCCTCGAATATTTGAAATGAAAACATGTGGAATCGTGAATGTTCAGAATTATGTAAAAGAAAAATAGGTGGGACAGAGTCTGCCGGGTCAGCTAGTTTTATTTATTATCATTACTTTTGCCGCCGACTCTGGAGCATCAGGCTTGGATTTATCGATTTGATGATTTCGATGACTCATAACTTTTATGCTTAGTGAAAGAATATTTGAACAACACCCTCAATAGGCTAAAATATATTGTTATGCGGCTATTCAAAACATTAATGCAGGCAGCGTCATTGATTTTAATTTAAAAACAATCCAGTAGTGCTGTCGGATGACTAATATTTGCGTGAGGCACCAAGCCGTGTGCTGTATATACTGTATAGGTATACATATTCTTTCAATAATAAATTAATTGCTTACCTCAAACGGCAGCTTATATCAACTTCGAGCAACAGAATGTATAATACCTTTGCCTAAAAATCCAAAATAATATTTTACACTATTTTTTTTCAGCTGGACAATTTGCCTAGACGAAATTAAAAAGAAAATTCGATATACGAACACACTCTCGCAGTCACACTGAACCAGTGATGCCACATTTTCATCTGTATTTTAGAACTCAAAAAATCTTATCACCTTGGTAAAATTTTAAAAAATCTGTAGAATAAAATCTGCATATGTACTGGAAATATCCTTCTCCAAAAAAATGCAATATAGCTTGTTTAACATTTTTTCCGCGAATCCATTAATGCACACGTTTATGCGTAGCATATGAATATAATAAAACCTCCGACACGCTCCACCGCATTTGAGTAAATTTATATTTTTCAACTATATAAAAAAGTTTAATTTACGACCCCATGAAAACCAAAAACAATCTGTATAAATCTGTATTATTTCCAGAAAAACTGTAATCTGTATATGCAGATATCTGTATGAAAAATACGCAAAAAATCTGAATAAATGCAGATAAATCTGTATATGTGGCATCACTGCACTGAACAAAAATTTCAAACCAGAGTGTATGTGTGGTATGTGTATATAGCAGCGATGCCAGATTGGAAGACATGTCTTCAAATGGAAGACATTTACCCTGCGGTGAAGAGATCTTTGTTAGTGAAGACAAATGGAAGACATTCAAAAGTATGTGGAGACATTCGAAAATATGTGATATGACCCGCCGCATTTTGGCAGAGGCGGTGACCTTTTTTTTTTTGCTCGACACTTTACGATTTGCCGGTAACTTTTCCAGTCATTACTCGGTCCTAACGAGCCATCTCGGGTTGGAAGACATGTGAAGACATTTTTTATTGGTACGTGAAGACATTTGGAAAAATGACCTGGCATCCCTGGTGTATAGAGTCGCGCGAAGAGAAAATCTATCGTTTCGGCAACACAGTTTATGTGCCGTTTGTTGGGTTTGTTGCTAAGAACTATACCCGAAAAAAAATAACATCAAAAAAACCTTTAAAGTTGCTGTAATTGTACATAGTTATACCATAATAAATACAGACGTCGTTCGCTAACTGCAACAAGTTTACATTGCAGTTATCGAATGCCGTTCGATAATTGCAAAATCTGACACATGCCAAAATTTAGAGGGGGGTCCGACACTAACATTTTTGTTTTTAATGATGTCGAAATGTGCTTTTCGATTAATCAATTTGATATTCATATTTCCGCATCATAATCTATTGCGTTTAGTAACTACTTCACGTAACCAATATGTAGGCGAAGATAAAGTTCATTACTACAATAGACCATTTTACGAGACGTTTTTGAACTTAATTCATGAATGAAATTTTGACAGAAAGCTCGAAACCACTGACATAACGCAAGTAAAAGCAACATCAATGTCAGCAGGATCCGTGACACTTGTCAGTTCCTAAAATGGTCTATTAAACGCTAGGTCACAAAATATTGTTTGTGATCTACTATGCACTTCCTCGCTGAGCAGTGAAAGCTAGCCAAACAATGCACAAGGAATAATTTCTTTCTCTTATAATAATTACGGAAAGTGATTATGTGGTTCATGGTGATTTTGTTTCATTGATTAATAGTGGAGATCCATCTAGAATCTAGAATGAAGAGACAAGTAAACGAAATCGAAAAAAAAAACGAGAGAAATGAAAAGGTCCTCTTGAAATGTTTCTAGAGATTCAACAATTTTCATTTTCGAATGCATTTAAAATCCCCCCGCGAGATCTGTCACTTCAATGTCAAATATGACTTTGACATCAGCTTTGACGGGTTGCGGTCCGATAACTGCAAAGTTGTTGCAGCTATCGGTCTTGCAGTTAAAAAGCGTTGCAGTTAAAAGACTTGCAGTTATCGAACGGCGACTGTACATCAATTTTACATTAAATATCATTGTCCAGAACAATAAAAAACATTGCTTTTGTCATTTTTACCATGAAAAAGGGGTGTTGTTATGTATCTTAACAGCATTTTTTCAGGCATTTTCCCATACGTTGAGAAGTCACTGACAATGTTTTTCATGGTAAAAACATTGTCGGTGGTAGATGCAACAACAAAAAACGTTGTTAAAACATGGTAACGACAAAAATCGTTTTCAAGCTTACAGTAAAAACACCATGTTTTTTTTGGTTACAATAAAAACATTGTCCGTTTACTGTTCTCACCGCAAAATACACCGTAAATACACTGTATACAGTTCTGTTTTTCACCATGCATAAGCGAATATCATTTTTTGAAATTCTTCACAAGGTACACAGTTTTGTAAGATTACACCGGTGATGTTTTGTTAAATTCAAGTGAACCAGTGTACAGGTTTAATGTTGGATTAAAATGTGTAGGTAAAACTTCGGAAAAACACATATTCTTTATTACGCTCAATTACAACACTTTTCATCCACTCTTAACATTATCACCTTGTTTATTTACATTGCTCGATTGGTACCGATTTGGTTCCTTTGGTTTCATCTTTGCGGGACTCTTATTATAAACATAGACTCTGTTTCAAACTAGTAATAGGAAACTATCGATAATATCGATAAATCCAAGACATCGATACTATCGTTAATTTTTTGAGGTTAACGATAATTATCGATATTATAACGGTGAGCAAGTCAGTGGGGCTGGTTACTGGAGGAGACGTAAAAGGAGGAGACCTCACCTACCTGTAGGATTGGAATGAATAATAATAATAAAAATAATAATAGACAGCAGACAACATAGTTTTTCCCTTTCAAGTCAAAAGTCTTCCCTGAACGGGGAAATCATTTCCCCTTATTTCTTCTATCCCATCGCTGACGAAACATGGCTGATAATGCTATAAAAGAGCACGCACTATATACTATATACACTATATAACTGTCCTTGTAGCGATTTAAAGCGAATTTTTGTTTATTATTTAAAAACCGAAGGAAAATGATATAAAGTTTTAAAAAATCACGTTTTACTTAGAAAGTTACACTCTTTTGGATGATATATAAAAATCGGAAATCCGTGAATAGCTAAACAACCCAATTATACAGGTTTGGATTGCTCTTAGTGCATCCGAAACAATAGACCATTTTACGAACTGACAGGTGTCACGGATCCTGCTGATGTTGATGATGCTTTCACGTGCATTATGTCAGCGGTTCCAAACTTTCTGTCAAAATTTCGTTCATGAATCAAGTTCACAAACGTCTCGTGAAATGGATCTACCACCGACAATGTTTCTACCATGAAAAACATTGTCAGTGACTTCTCAATGTATGGGAAAATGCCTGAAAAAATGCTGTTAAGATACATAACAACACCCCTTTTTCATGGTAAAAATTACAAAAGCAATGTTTTTTATTGTTCTGGACAATGATATTTAATGTAAAATTGATGTACAGTCGCCGCTCGATAACTGCAAGTCTTTTAACTGCAACGCTTTTTAACTGCAAGACCGATAGCTGCAACAACTTTGCAGTTATCGGACCGCAATCCGTCAAAGCTGATGTCAAAGTCATATTTGACATTGAAGTGACAGATCTCGCGGGGGGATTTTAAATGCATTCGAAAATGAAAATTGTTGAATCTCTAGAAACATTTCAAGAGGACTTTTTCATTTCTCTCGTTTTTTTTTTCGATTTCGTTTACTTGTCTCTTCATTCTAGATTCTAGATAGATCTCCACTATTAATCAATGAAACAAAATCACCATGAACCACATAATCACTTTCCGTAATTATTATAAGAGAAAGAAATTATTCCTTGTGCATTGTTTGGCTAGCTTTCACTACTCAGCGAGGTAGTGCATAGTAGATCACAAACAATATTTTGTGACCTAGCGTTTAATAGACTATTTTAGGAACTGACAAGTGTCACGGATCCTGCTGACATTGATGTTGCTTTTACTTGCGTTATGTCAGTGGTTTCGAGCTTTCTGTCAAAATTTCATTCATGAATTAAGTTCAAAAACGTCTCGTAAAATGGTCTATTGTAGTAATGAACTTTATCTTCGCCTACATATTGGTAACGTGAAGTAGTTACTAAAACGCAATAGATTATGATGCGGAAATATGAATATCAAATTGATTAATCGAAAAGCACATTTCGACATCATCAAAAACAAAAATGGTAGTGTCTGACCCCCCTCTAAATTTTGGCATGTGTCAGATGTTGCAATTATCGAACGGCATTCGATAACTGCAATGTTAACATGTTGCAGTTAGCGAACGACGACTGTACTTCCTTTGGAATCAGATTGATTCAAACTCTAACTATTTTTTTTTAATGTTCAATCAAGAGTGGAATATATTAAAAGTATTGCGTAACACTTATTAGATGTCCGTACATGAATAAATTATTACAACCACAAACAAGATGTTTTTAAATTTCCAATATTTTTATATATTTTTTCTAATAATGTATTTTGGCAGCACCGCCGCACACGAATGAAAGCAAGCTATCAAAAAGTATGCTGGGTGATGGTAAATTCGTTTTTGCGGTGTACCTACACTCATGTTACACTTTTTACCTTATAACTGCGGGAACGGTGTAGTACCTTCTCGAAAACGAATTCATAAGTGTCAATGAGCACTTTGATGCACACTTCTTTGTTGTTGCACTTTCAAATTGTGCAGTCCAAAAAAAAAAAAAAGAGTCAGGTATCTTGTTCCAGTCATCTTTAATATCATGCAAGTGGGCCAAATTTAACACTTGCCGTAGTTTTTCAATTCTTGCAATACCTTTTGACTCTGGTGTCAGCTTGTGCTCCAACAGATCATAGTCAAGCCTCGAGTCTAGGTCTAACTCGGGCAATATAATATTTTTCGAGTCAAGAAAATTGTTCTTCGGCTCTTCATTCTGATATGTTTGGTGCTCCCTATTTATTTCGTTTCTGCCTAAGTCAGCCTCATTGCGGGCTGTGTTGCTAGTATCTCGCAATTCGTTCTGCACCATGATTCTTTTTCTGGCTGCCATATAAACATGTCGACTAAGAAATTCCTCCTTGGGCATGCTCCATGGACTCAAGCCGTCTGAACCTCTATTGCCGTGTTTCTTGAACAGGATTTAATCAAAATTATTCCCAATTTGAAGCGTATGCTTCTTTAAAAACTCTGCTCCTATTATTCCGTCGCTTGGCAAATTTTCTAATATATGAAATTGTGTCGGGATTAGGAAGTATCCGACTATTAAATCCAACGTAATTTTACCTGAGGTTCGCACAATGTTGCGGCCGATACCTCCAAAAGTGGCTACATTCTGTGTATTTACCGGTACATTCAAAAGGTTTACAATGCGTGCATTAATGATATTCGTACATGCACCTGTATCTAAGATTAAGTTTAACGTAAATTGAACATTCTGCTTAGCCAGCAGCGTTAACATTAAATATCCTCTGACACCGTAATAGACGCGCTTAGCCACACAAGCGCTTTTATCTCTTATGTGATTGCACGCGGTCTCCCAATCGGCTATTTCTATGTTGCTGGGTTCATCTGTGCACATACGCCAGTCGACGTCTTGACACAATTCTGCGAAGTCATTGCTGAAATACTCTTGTGCAAACGAATCTTTTAAACCTTGTTTTGGGTAATTTGTATCCCCCCTTCCAGTATGTCTTATACTCAAAATATTTCGGTGTCTGCGGTCGCACGAGTGATCGGAACGTCCGTTCATTGAACCGCTCTGACCATAATAATTGTGCTGCCTGTTTCTGGCATAGTTCTCCTGATTGCGCCAATGCCTAGGAGCGTCGTGATTGTTAGAATTGGGCCGATTCCCGCTATATCTTTCATAATTTCTAATCCTGCGACTGATATGCTTATCTCTTTTGAACCGCCTTTTTCTATAACTCGTACCCGTGTACGAGTTTCTGCTTTTGATACAATGCTTGAGCGCGGCCTGCTGTTTTTCGAGAAATTCTAAGCCACGCAACCGCTTTTTAATATCGGAGGTATGTTTGATCTCCTGTTCATAATCTTCTAAGTAATCCAGCAGCTTCTCTAAATTTAGCGCTTCTCTACCTCCGGCGGCTTCTTTCAATAAGCTGTCGTGCAGCCCTGCTATGCAATGTAACCGGAGACTCACTATCATACAAGACTTCCCACATTTGTTTCCGTAGGAGTCGATTTGTCTCTTAATTTCAATTATTCTTCTTCTGTAAAAATCTGGGCACCAAGGTTCGAACCATTTGGTGTTAAAGCTTCAACGGTTATTATTAATAATTATTCACTTAATATAATTATCAGGTTTTGTTAGTAATTAAATAATTATTACAATAATCATTTTTATTCAATTGCAATTGAAACAATTCTACAACCAATCAAAGATTGTAAGTGTTTGCATCAGATGGCGTAAGGTGCTGTTCCTTATTCATGAAAAAAAAACATATTTTAACTTCTACCTCCTTAATGACAAAATTCAAAACTATCTACCTTTGCTGTCGGTTATCATTTACCTCCCGCCAGATATTTAATTATCGCTGCGCGCGTTGCGCTTATTGATCTACCTATTTTTTCTTTACCTTCTCAGCATTTCATCGCTACTGGTGAGCCACCAGGTTCTTTTTGCTTATGGTAGCAAAACGTTCTACCATCGGCCAATCAAATTTACGCTTACAAAATACGACCTTGGCCGTGGCTGGCACAGCTGATCGCAATAACACTGCAAAATTTATAAACAGAGTAGACCTGTGCGCCGATCCATCGGAGGCGGCGGCGTAGAAATTTTTTTACCTCGGCGGTGATCAGCGCGCCGGCGTGACGCCGTTGGTATTTATCGGCGGCGGCGGTGGCGGCGTGTACCGGTGTGACACTAATTACCACTTCTAAAATATTGCGTATAATGTGTTCGTTTTTTTTATTTTAACATGAATAAATGAAAATATGTTCATCCGGGTTGACAGGATGTCAAAAAAAAAGAATGGTTTAGAATCAAGTAGACAGACAATTTAAAAACCAGCAAAAAAATGACTGTCGGCGCGATAAAAATTTCCTCGGCGGTGGCGGCGTGCGTAAAAGTGTCGGCGGCGGCGGCGCACAGGACTAAAACAGAGACAGTGTACCCGGGAGTTAGTACAACTGACTAGCTTTTGTATGCAACGTGTGAGCGCGCATTTCGTAGTTACCGCTCTCACGCTCTTTATTGGACATTCATAAAATGCGACTTTATATTTGCTAACGATAACGTAGCCACCCGTGTGCTAATACTCTCTCTTAGAATAATTAAGGTGAGTTCCATGTGCGCAACTCTATACGAGTATCTGTTTGTGTTCTAAAATTCGACTTGCCAGCGGTGTTGCCGTCCGTTTGCTTTGCCACTTTAATTATTTTGTTGGGCAAATGAACGAAAATCGCTTGCGTGCACTTGTCGTGCCTAGAGCTTTATTGCTTGTCGTTCGAGGAATAAAATCACCCGCGCAATAGCGGCTCGAATTGATTGTTTTTACAAATTGGTCTTCCGACCCAAGTAGACTGAATAACCTGTAAATCAGAATAACTATGAACTAATGAGTCACCCTTTTGCAACTATTGACATCTTGATTATATTATTTCTATAATATATCAAAACTTGATGGAAATAACAAAATTTGTGTAATTTCTGCTGTCCCACAATGCACAATGGTCCAGAAACCAAATTTAGGGGGAAATTTGGGTCTAGAGCTCTATAGCAATGTTTTAGAGAAAAACTTTCTTCTACAAAGTTGTTACATATGATAAAGCGCTCATTGAAAAATTATCAAAAATTAGGGTGACCAACATTTTCGATGCAATCAAGTATCTAACTTTTTTATCTTTGTAGATAGAAGAAAAATTTGTTCTACAATGTTATAGCTCCATTAATTTTAAGTAACTTTGTAAAAAAAAAAGTTTTTCTCTAGCTTTGAAAATAACCGATTTATATTGAAAAAACATAATTTACGCTCTAACTTTTTTATTTAAAGTTTCATCTCAAAACTGTCTTTGAACGACTTTTAGAGCTTTTTAAGAGAAACAATTTGCAATGCTGACATCGTAAATATCTCAATTTTACTCAAAGTTATTAATATTTTTCATCAAAAAATATGCGTTTTTCATTTGTATGCCATTCTTTTTGGGTCAAACATAAAAAATATCTCTTGGTCCCATTTTGAAGGGCATACTTGACTCTATAAATGAAAAAACTTTGAGAGATATGTTATATTTTAAATTTGAGTAAATTCAATTTAGAAACAAGCCGAAAATTTCAATAATTTTATATATTATGCATATAAAAGCACCCAGATTTAATTTTTGGTATTTTTTCTTATAACTAGACGTAATTACCTTTAATTTGACTCAAAAAGATCGGAAATCGATCAACTGGTTCAAAAGTTATGATTTTTTTTAAAATTAAATACATCGAACAAAGTCGTTTTTTATGGTCACCCTATTTCGAAGTTGGTCACGCAAAGTGCTTCAATTGTGCTCAAAATCGCAGGGACGCATCTATGTTGAAAATAATCAAACCCGTATTGTTTCGTTGGGTTGTTAAGGGGATCAGCTCCGAAATAGGGTGACCTTAAAAAACGGCTATATTCGATCTATTTTATTAAAAAAAAATCATAACTTTTGAACCAGTTGATCGATTTTCGATCTTTTTGGGTCAAATTAAAGGTAATTACGTCTAGTTATAAGAAAAAATACCAAAAAATAAATCTGGGTGCTTTTATATGCATAATGTATAAAATTATTGAAATTTTCGGCTTGTTTTTAAATTGAATTTACTCAAATTTGAAAAATAACATATCTCTAAAAGTTTTTTCATTTATAGAGTCAAGTATGCCCTTCAAAATGAGACCAAGAGATAATTTTTATGTTTGCCCCGAAAAGAATGACATACCAATGAAAAACGCATATTTTTAGATGAAAAATATTAATAACTTTGAGTAAAATTAAGATATTTACGATTTCAGCATTGCAAATTGTTTCTCTTAAAAAGCTCTAAAAGTCGTTCAAAGACAGTTTTGAGATGAAACTTTAAATAAAAAAGTTAGAGCGTAAATTATGTTTTTTCAATATAAATCGGTTGTTTTCAAAGATAGCGAAAAACTTTTTTTTACAAAGTTACTTAAAATTAATGGAGCTATAATATTGTAGAACAAATTTTTCTTCTATATACAAAGATAAAAAAGTTAGATACTTGATTGCATCGAAAATGTTGGTCACCCAAATTTTTGATAATTTTTCAATGAGCGCTTTATCATATGTAACAACATTGTAGAAGAAAGTTTTTCTCTAAAATGTTGCTATAGAGCTCTAGACCCAAATTTCCCCCTAAATTCGGTTTCTGGACCATTGTGCAATGATCATAAATAAATAATTATTGCATCTTCGTCATGCAGTCGGATTGCATGAAACGCATCCTTGATAGCGATATCGATAGCAGAGTAGAAATATATTTTGTATTAATCTTTTATATTTTGCACCCAGCAATTGCATCAACAAGGGCACTCTTCGAAATTTTTTAATTTTTCCGTAAATTGTTGTGATGGTTGCACTCACCACGAAAACAAAAACTTTCACGTTATATCATCCGCATGTTATTCATAAAACAAAATCCACTTACCCTAACAGAACGCTCATCCAGAAGATTTTTTTTTCCGAGTCGTAAAACTTTAGTCTTCAAAAGTGCCTTCTAAGGCACGATCCCACTCACTACACCGTTGTTCAACTGAGTTATGTTAAACAGCTAATTACGAGGCTTGGATTACACCACAGACGACTGACGAGTTTTTTTTCACGCTTCACTTGAGCTTCTTCTTCTCAGTTGTCCTGCTAATCTTCTTTCTTCCAACACACTTCACGCACTACTAAACTGCAGAGGGAGAAATTGCAGACCTAAGCTGAACCTATTTCCACTGCTGTTTCTGGCCACTTCTAACTAGTTCCGGGTGGTGCAAATATCACATGCGCAATGCGCAGCAATTCCGCCACAAAATATAAGCGTTTCTGCTCCCGCTCGAAACTTTTAAAACTCTTTTGTATTTCACTTTACCCGAGCCTATTATAGCCTGCTGTCCTGACAATCTTTCCTCTCCGCTGTTTTAAAATTGTGATCCGTTAAAGGTTACTTGAAAAGCTCGCCGGACGCAACAGGCTCCAAATGGTGACGTTTTTTCCTCATAGAGTGTGATAAATCACTGGCTCTGTAGCTTTTTAAAAAACTACTATCTACGCTAACACTATACACTCGCAACAATCACCGGCCGTATTTGGGTAAAACAGTAAGCGATTTTTTGGTGCATAAACTGAATACAAGGCAACGGACCTTCCAGCTGTTGCTTATTCTCTTTATAATCAAACACTAAACATTAAGTTCTTTGTTGGCTCGTTTACCGTCTGATATTTCCGTGTTTCGTAATTGTTTCTTTGCCACTTCAGCAAGCTGCTGTCGATGGAAAACTGTATTTCCACTAATGAAAGTAATTCCAAGTCACTCGAAGCAAAACTAAATCACACCCGATCCCGTGTCGACAAGCATAATCCGCGACGAAATTACTAACTTTAACGCGAAAGTAAATAACGAATTGTCTTTGCAGGGTTCTTTTCCTGAACCGCCTGTCACCACTTAATGTAGGGGTCTGATACCCTACCAGGGACTTCTTTCTGAAACCCCAGTACGTGTGCTATGCACACGGAATTAAAACCACCAGATTAGCGTGGACTAACTAATATTTATTTCGCACAACACTACTTAAATAAACCCTACTGGTAACTCAGAGTGAGAAACTTTCTCCACTCTCTGTTTACAACACAAAACTTGTTTATTTTATTTGAGTTTGCTTGCCTGTGGCACCGCAGAAGGCTGCGTGAAGTTCTATGCCACCCTTGGCATACCTATGGCATAATCTGTTGATACATGGTATGTTGACAGAGCGGTCCTCTGTCAAGGAAACTAAATGTTTCGCCTGACTTAACCACAGCAGAAGGCTGTGCCCTCCTGGGAACAAAATTAAACTTTTATTATAAGACTCGTTACGGAGCATTAAGTAATGCTGCGCCGGGTGTGACGTCACAATTGAAAAAAGTGTGTGCAATGATCGAACTGATCGAATCAGCGGCTCACGAAGAGCATGTTATTAAAATCCGAAGAGCAAATGATAATGTCCTTCGGCATCAACAATAACGAAGAATGAAAAATGACAGACAAGCCAAGTGCAGTGCTGGAGAAACAAAACATTCAAACCCGCGAAAATATAACATTTCAGTGGAATAAAAACACGATCAAATTATTAAAATTACTACAAGAAGAACAACTAATTAAGATAATCACGGACACAGACAACAAAATAGTGGCTAAAATAAAAACACGAGTGAATTTAAATAGCTAGCTAACGCCAGAAGCGTGGGGAGCTGCGTAGCCACAAGGTTACAGAGTCCGCTTTGTCAAGCGGATGGTCGTGGGTTCGATTCTTAGTAGAATCAAGCCATTCGATGTCAAAAAGGACTTTTAAGCATGGGTTTATTCTCAGGCTGTCACCAGTTACCCTTCCTTTGCACTGAAATCTACAATACATTTGCGTGACTTCCTCTTAACAGAAATAAGTCCCTCTTATTAATAAAACTGGCCAGAAGGACGCACGACGAAACTTCTCCATGGAATTATAATTGGCGATATTTGGCAGGAGGAAGGAGGCTCAGTATAGGAGAACAGTAAGCGTGTAAAAGGAAGGGTAGTACATTACACACAAGCACTGAAAATAATAATAAGCATGCCACTTCTCAATAGCGGTATTGCTAATAATAGAAGTGCGGGATACAGCAGACACCCGGGCATATCTCACAATAGATCAACGATTCTGGTCGCAGTGAGGAAGTCCATACAGAAAAAAAAAACGCCAGAAGCGTAAAGCACAAGGAATTACACGCACAGACATTAAACCACATACCATCGATCACGGGATGCCTCCTAATTTCAACAGATACCGGCATCACCACCCACCACAAGGCGGCAAAAAATAAGCAAGGAGGAAAAATAGTAGGCTGGGCCCAAGCATGGAAAAGTTCACTCACTAGCAATATTTCATGCAAATGTGTTCTTTGATTTATCAGTTATTGTTCAATTATTTCCACTCGCGTACAAGTTTTCCATAGAAACGCTGCTGATTGTTTTTCGCTTCTAAGAGTGTCGAATACCATAGAAGGAGACTGAATGATTCAAACACGATAGTATTTATTGTATCCAAGTTCACTCGCATTCAACATTTTCGCGAGAAGCTTTGAGATATTATCGCCAGTGATACAAAATTATGAATCCAAATGAACGTTAGATTGCGTTCAATTGTTTGCTTGTCGGAGCAAATAGGTATCATCAATGCTTACGGAAATTTTAGCATGGTGCATTAGCATCTGATACTTGAAATCACTAAGAATCATCATGGTATATCACGGTGAAAGCACGACGTGGAGTAGCCGAATTACGCCTACAAGCAACCAACATTTGAAAGAATCATTGCGATCGCTTGAGTGCAATCGTTTACGATTCTTTCGTGAAACACTCGCTATATGTTGCTCGCTCCGCCTAAAGCAGGCAATGCTGAAACAAAATCATCAAAGAAAGCTACCATATATTTCTTTGCTCTAAGTTGTCTCTTGCAAGCTTGAGAATGTATAACTTTTAATAGCGATGGTTTGCTAGGATTGAAAGCTTTCAAATAGCACATTCAGAAATGATACCCAAATGATTGTTATGCGATACGAGTTTTTCCATCCTTGGCTGGGCCTATTAAGCAGCATTATCAAACAGCAGCAGCAGTAGTATCATCATCTACAGCATCAACCAGATAAACAACAAACACCAAGAAACAACAGCATCATCAAACAGCAACAACAGTAGTATCATCATCTACAGCATCAACCAGACAACCAAAAAAAAAAAACACCAAGAAACAATATATTATAATGTCGTGAGTAATTTTTATTTTCAAGCATCAAACACAAACATGTTTGACCAATTTTAAATCATCAAACTTCTTACTTAAATTGAAAAACTAAGAACTATTGAACAAAATATCAAAAAAGAATACTCTAACCTTTAGAAAAACGAACACAGAAGCACTCCAAAAACAGCAATTAGAGGAAAACTACTCGCAATACAAAAAAATCTTTTCAATTTAGACTCCGTCCGTCTGAATGGAATATAGAAGTAGAATCATATGGGTGTGTGTGTGTGTGTTTACAATTCATCTCCCACTGGCCGGCAGTGCTTTTATGGAAAAAACCTATCTGCATCCATTCCTATTTATATTTTATTTTTTTAATATATTTCGTAATATATGAATGCAAATATTTTTAGCCCTGAAAATGAAAGGTGACAGCTCTAGTGTTCATCCAACAACCTATTTCAAGAATGCCTGGTAATACACGTACATTCCGACTTCCGAGATCGCCTTCATAAACACTAAGCCCCGCATGAATGCATTGTTATATCTATTGGACATAAAATTGTACTCACACTTCCAAACTAATTTGCATTAGTGGCCCGTATTTAATATTACTTGATCATATAAGCTTCGATGTCTCTAATATAATTTCGAACGATCTTACCAACTTCTTCTCCTCCCCTTCTCCTGTTATGCATCCAAATACCTGAGTATGGAATAATAAAAATTCTTCGCTATTAGTGTACAGATCTGCCCAACTTTTTCATGGCAGCTAATTCGTTTATCCGACAGCGAGCGAAACGAAAACACGCCACATGCCTTGATCATCCTTCAGTTCGCGTTCCTCAACGCGCCTTCTAAGTGAGCGAGTGAGAAAATCCCTAAATCGGTCTCGAAGATGTTCCGAAGCCGATGCTAAACGCTTCGCTCCAAGTATAGCTGAGCCCTGGTTTGAAAGTCTACACCTAATACACAATAACTATAACGAAATTTCAATGACGTCCAGTAGCAATCACTAGATTTCAACTTTTCTTAATTATTTTGTGAATTCTCTTCTGCACAAATAACCACATTTTAACCCAGAAAATGCATTAAATTGACTCAATTACATTTTTTATGAACATAAATCGTATAAATATATTTTGTTCCGAAATATCACGCGAGTCATAGGAGTAGAATCATATGGGGCGATAAAAATAATTTTTTCGGAATGCACTAGAATTTTAGATAACACAACAGTCAACACTAATAGAGAGTACGACAGCGAACCAGAACTACAAACCAAGTCTAACGGTAATCGTTAAACTTAAACCCATCACTGACGCTAACTTGTCGCGATCAAACAGTGACATTAAGTTAGCCAAAAGAAAATTCAGCCTTAAAATATTAAGTAAGAGTAATCATTTGGAGTTAAAAAATCCATAACAAAAAAAAATGGCACCTAAAGTAGACATTAAACTGGGAACATCCCTCATTCAAACATACGATGGGACCCCAGAAAATTTGAACGCATTCCTTGACGCAGTAAGCCTTTTTATGGACACTGTAAACGAAGATTTCGCCGAGGCCACTGCTGCACAGAAAACAGCAGCAAATGCAACATTATTGAAATTCGTCAAAACAAGATTGACGGGTAAAGCCCGACAAACAATTTCGGGAGCTGAAAATATCACTCAACTCATAACTAAAATAACAGAACACTGTTCCTCTAAAGTAACATCCGATCAAATAGGAGTAAAATTAAAAGCTGTTGCGCCCACAGTGTGGCCCGACGGTGTAAGCGCCGACGGCAAGACGGAATGTACCCTCTAGATTGGCAGCTGCCTGACAGCGAGATAGAAACAGTAAAGGCGAGGAAAAAAACAACCACTTACATTAGTGAGCGATATAGTTCGAAGATTTCCTAATTTCCAAACGTATATTTTTCAAATTAATTACCATTAAAATAGTGGAGTTTTCAAAGCAGAAGTAGTTCGGAAGGCATAGTCAATAATTTTCGAAGATTTATTCACCTGTAAGTAAATAGAGAATATTAGAAGACATATATAATAACAAACGCGTGTACTTACCCACAGCAACGGCAGCACATGTTGTATGTAACCTGAAAAGAAGAGATTAGAAATAAAAAGGCATAAACGATCGTAAGTAAATCGAAATAATTAAAATAAATACCAGTGATTAATTAGTGCACTATAACAGGACTCGGATAGCAGGCAAAAACAGTGCGCTGAGATAGGCAATTTGGAATATCAAAAATTGATTGATTGATTGAGGAACTTGTGGAGTGCAGGAAGGGCAAATATAGGCGAAACTTTTTATTGTAAGCTTAAAAGATATCTAAAACGGAAACACAACATAATTCAATGAACACGACTCAATACTAATGGTTAAATTTTTGTAAATAAACTCTCTTGCAGTTTGAGCTGTGCAAATCAACACTGCTGCAAAAAAGTAGTTCGATTCTATCTGAACATTCTCAAAAATAAATAAAAAGAGAAACGGATCAGAAGTCCTTCAAATCACCATGAGTGAATCTGCCGAGCCAGGTCTGGACCTCACGCAAACACCGTGCGCTGCATGCGGCGAGATTTCGACATCCAATGAAGGGATGGTCGGGTGCGACGGCTGCGAATCTTAGTACCACAACCGCTGTGTTGACGAGACTAAGTTGGATAAAAGGTGGTTCTGCACGGCTGAGTCCTGCAAAGCACTTGCTTTGAAATACAGGAAGGAAAAGGAAATCAAAAAGGGCAAGGGTAGCGGTATAAAAATCCCGAAATCGTCAAATCCGTGGAACAACAGCTGAAAGAGATGGAGGAAAATCGAAAACGGCTGGGACAAGAAATGAAAACGGAGGCGATGCTAAAGAGGAAAGATAGGGAGATAAAGCGAGCTCTGGAACAGAAGCGACTGTTGCTCGAACAGCAACATCGTGAGGAGGAAGAAGAAGAGGAATATGCTCGTCAGGAACGAGTTTTAATCGAGAGAAGCATGCAGGTTCGGCGAATGAAAGAACGACAGGAGGAGTTCCGGAACGAGATGGCAAGCCTAGACGAAGAGATGCAAAAGCTGAATGCGGCTGGGAAAAATGTTCAATCGTTGTTTTCGGTCGATCCAATACCAAGCAGTTCCGGAAAGCCGTTGAAAATACCGAAAACGAAAACGACGAAGAAGATGCCTCCAGTGAAGACGAAAGTTCCAGTGGAGAAGAAGAAGGCGAAAATGGCGTAGTTGCAGAGGAAGAAAAGCCTGAAAAGATCAAGCCGAAGGACAAAACAGACCAAACGAACCAAAATAGGCAGGGGCAGCAGCGATCGGGGCCGACTAAAGCTCAACTGGCGGCGAGAAGTGGGGTCACAAAGAAACTTCCCACTTTCTCAGGAAAACCCGAGGAATGGCCGCTGTTTTACAGTTCGTTCCAAGCTTCCAACGAAGCGTGCGGGTTCAACGACGTTGAGAATCTAGTTCGACTTCAAGAATGCTTGAAGGGTCCAGCCTTGGATATGGTACATGGACAGTTACTTCTCCCAAAATCGACCGGAACAACTTCTGCAATGCCATCTTGGGAAGGTTCGGAAGTTAGAGTCGCCAAAGGCGGGAAAACTGGCCAGCTTCGTTCCCTTTGGGACCGCAGTGGAGCAGCTTTGCGAGCATCTGGAAGCAGCTGAGCTGAAGCAGCATCTGGTGAATCCCCTACTGATTCAGGACTTAGTGGATAAACTTCCCAACAACGACAAGCGTGAGTGGGTGCGTTACAAACGCGGCAAAAAGCGTGTGACACAACGGACCTTCACCAATTTTATTTCAGAAATTGTGGCGGAGGCCTGCGAAGCAAACGTGTGCCTGGACTACAAGCCGCTGAGCAAACCCGGTGCGGAAGTTCAGTTAGAAAAAGGAAGAGTCAAGGAGAAAGGTGCGGTCTACAACCATGGCGAGTACACGAGTGCGGCCGGAAACGAAGAGCGGAAAAAGCAAAAGCCGTGCAGGGTGTGTAAACGCACGGATCATCGACTACGGTACTGCGAAGACTTTAAGAAGCTGCCGTATGTTGACAGAAGAAGGATAGTTGATCGTTTCAAGCTGTGCCAGGTGTGCCTCAACGATCACGGAACTGCCCAGTGCAAGTTTAAACTGCGATGCAACGTCGGTGAGTGCAGAGAAGCCCACAATCCTCTCCTACATCCGGTGCAAGGCGTAGTGAGCGCTCATATCCGGGCCGACAATGTAACGTTCTTCCGGATGATTCCCGTGAACCTTCATTGCGGCGAACGGACCGTTACAGTTTTGGCGTTCCTAGACGAGGGAGCATCAGTTACGCTAGTGGAGAAAAGCCTGGTGGACCGACTGAAAGCTGTCGGCGTCGCGGAGAAGCTCACGATTAAATGGACTGCCGATATCGCACGAGTGGAGAAAGAGTCCCGGCGGCTGAACCTCTGTCGGGGTTAGGGTGTCGGGGTTAGGGTGTCGGGGTTAGGCGCGGATGAAAAGCTTTTACTGAAAACCGTGCGTATAGTCGGGAAATTGATGCTGCCCCAACAAAAACTGGATGCTGAAGAACTGTCGGACGAGTACGCCTACATGCGCGGACTACCTATCCCGTCGTACAACGGACGGCCGGAAATACTTATCGGATAGAACAACATCCACACGTTCGCCCCGATTGAGGCAAAGATCGGCTCAGTAGCGGATCCGATTGCAGTGCGATGTAAACTCGGCTGGACAGTTTACGGCCCGAGGCAAACAAATACTGCTGAAGCGAGCGGAGCTTACCTAGGTGTACATCACGACGTCACCAATGAAACCCTGTACGACCTCCTTAAATCCCACTACGCGTTGGAGGAATCAGTGGTAAGCATGCCGCGAGAATCTGCTGAAGACGAAAGAGCGCGGAAGATATTAGAGCTAACCACAAAACGAATCGGGGATCGCTTCGAGACTGGACTTCTTTGGAACACAGATGATCCGAAGTATCCCGACAGCTATCCGATGGCCATGGAAAGGATAAAGCAGCTGGAGAAGAGGCTGCAGAAAGACTTGGAGCTACGTCAAAACGTCCACCGACAAATCGAAGAGTATCTGGAGAAGGGGTACGCTCAGGTGGCAACGGCGGAGGAACTCGCCAACACGGAAACCGGTAAAGTGTGGTATCTTCCCTTAAGCGTTGTCCAGAACCCAAAAAAACCTGAGAAGGTACGGCTCATTTGGGATGCTGCTGCTGCAGTACAAGGGGTGTCCCTCAATTCCAAATTGCTGAAGCGACCAGACATGCTTGTACCTCTGATGTCCGTTTTAGTCGGTTTTCGAGAGCGCAGAATCGCCTTTGGTGGTGATGTGCGTGAAATGTATCACCAGCTCAAAATGATCGTTGAAAATAAGCGCTTTTTACGATTCCTCTTCCGCAAAAATTCTCAAGATCCTCCAAGTGTCTATATCATGGATGTTGCCACCTTTGGGTCGACAAGTTCTCCTTGTTTAGCCCAATTCTTGAAGAACCGGAATGCGGGGGAGTTCGCCAGAAAATATCCGGAAGCAGCGGCTGCAATAATACATCGTCATTATGTCGACGATTACTTCGACAGCGTCGACACGGTTGTAGGAGCCATATATCGAGCGAAGCAGGTGCGGTACATTCATCAACGAGGTGGGTTCGAGATTCGTAATTGGGTGTCTAACTCTCCTGAAGTGCTACAGAGTCTAGGTGAGCGAAGTTCACTTACGTCGGTCCACTTCACCCAGGATAAAACGACGATGCAGGAACGCGTGCTGGGAATTAAGTGGAACCAGGCCGGTGATGAATTTTCCTTCTCCACACAGCTTCGTGACGAGCTTCTTTCTTATTTGTATGGAGACAAACGACCTACTAAACGAACAGTACTCAGCTGCGTCATGAGTTTTTCGATCCGCTGGGCATGCTTTCACCATTTACCATTCACGGGAAGAACCTTGTCCAACATCTATGGCGAAGCGGCTGTGACTGGGACGAAGAGATCGGGAGCGACTGCTGGGACATGTGGACGCGTTGGATAGGCTTGTTGTCGGACGTAGAGAATATTCGCGTCCCCCGTTGCTATCTCGGAGACGTTTTATCTTGTATGGTCGAGTCGATTGAGCTGCATGTCTTCACCGATGCCAGCGAACATTCATACGAATGAGTCGCGTTCTTGCGTGTCATAGTCGAAGGAGTGGTGCGATGCAGTCTGGTCATGTCTCGGTCCAAGGTAGCCCCGCTGAAACGCCAATCGATCCCCCGGCTGGAGCTGATGGCCGCTGTCTTGGGTGCACGGTTGAGCAAAACTATCTTCACAACGCACACTCTCAAAATCGACCAGTGCTATTTCTGGACAGACTCCAGAACCGTGGGCAGTTGGATCCCATTACCGACACGCAGATTGAAGATACGATCGAGGAAGCAAGAGGGTCGGTAATGTTTCACGAAGTGATCACGGACAAAAGATGTTCCCGGTGGACTACGTTGCTAAGAGGAACAGCATACGCATTGCGCTTCATAAGCAACTGCTTTCGCAATAAAAATAGCGTACCGATCATCACGACGAAGGCGACAAAAAATCAACTGCAGCTGATCAAAGCTCGGCGCTCTTCGGTCCAAAAACCGCTTAGCCAGGAGGAATTAACGAAGGCCGAGATCATTCTGTGGAAACAAGCGCAGTTCGATGAGTTTCCGGACGAAATAAGTATACTGATGACGAACTTTGAACTAAAGCCAGGACAGGAACCCGAAAGGATAGGTAAATCCAGTAGCATCTACAAGCTTACACTAATCCTGGATCAGGACGGTGTTCTGCGAATGGGTGGTCGAATGGAAACGTCGACTGACATACCGTTCGATAAGAGATTTCCCATCATCTTACCGCGAAAGCACGCCAATAAGGAGGCCGTGGTAAATGAGCTTCGCCAGCGTTTCTGGATCCCAAATATCCGAAGTGCGATTTCTCAGATAACGCGACAATGCACTTGGTGCAAAGTGCATCGATGCCTACCAGTTAGCGCATTTAGCGCGGTGGGCATAAACTATTTGGGCCTCATTGAGGTCGTCATTGGCCGGAAGAAGGTAAAAAGGTGGGTCGCAGTTTTCACCTGCCTTGCCATACGCCGGTGCATCTCGAAGTCGTCCATACTCTCACTACACAATCCTGCATGATGGCCATCCGGAGGTTCAGCAAGGCACACGGAGCACCGACGGAAATCTTCTCGGACAAAGCCACGTGCTTCCGAGGTACCGCCAACGAGATGCGGAAAATCCATTACGAATGTGCAGAGGCTATAGGCAGTGTAACGACAGCATGGCATTTCAATCCACCAGCAACGCCGCACCTGGGCGGAATACGGGAGCGGATGGTGCGGTCAGTGGAGGAAAGCTTGAAGGCATTGGACGATGGACGAACCCTCACGGATGAAGTGCTGCTAACGGTTCTAGCGGAGACGGAAGATGCAATCAACTCTCGACTGTTGACGTCCATGCCTCAAGAGCCGGGCAATGAAGAAGCGATTTCCCCGAACCATTTTCTCCGGGGAACGGTCACAATAGCGGACATGAGAGTAGATAGTTCCATCGATGCTGCAGAAGCCCTGCGAGATGCCTACAAGCTGTCCCAACACGGCCGGAGGAGTATTCCGTCGTGCAGTAGGCAACTTGGCGGTGCTAGAGGTACGTGACGGTAAATCCGGGACTTCTTGAGGACTCGCCGGATGTTACGGGCTGGGGTATGTTGCGCCCACAGTGTGGCCCGACGGTGTAAGCGCCAACGGCAAGACGGAATGCACCCTCTAGATTTGCAGCTGCCTGACAGCGAGATAGAAACAATAGAGGCGAAGAAAAAAACAACCAGTTTCATTAGTGAGTGATATAATTCGAAGATTTCCTAATTTCCAAACGTATATTTTTCAAATTAGTTACCATTAAAATAGTTGAGTTTTCAAAGCAGAAGTAGTTCGGGAGGCATAGTCAATAATTTTCGAAGATTTATTCACCTGTAAGTAAATAGAGAATATTAGAAGACATACATAATAACAAACGCGTGTACTTACCCACAGCAACGGCAGCACCTGTTGTATGTAACCTGAAAAGAAGAGATTAGAAATTAAAAGGCATAAACGATCGTAAGTAAATCGAAACAATTAAAATAAATACCAGTGATTAATTAGTGCACTATAACAGGACTCGGATAGCTGGCAAAAACAGTGCGCTGAGATAGGCAATTTGGAATATCGAAAATTTATTGATTGATTGAGGAACTTGTGGAGTGCAGGGAGGGCAAATATAGGCGAAACTATTTATTGTAAGCTTAAAAGATATTTAAAACGGAAACACAACATAATTCAATGAACACGACTCAATACTAATGGTTAATTTTTTGTAAATAACATCCATTACGAATGTGCAGAGGCTATAGGCAGTGTAACGACAGCATGGCATTTCAATCCACCAGCAACGCCGCACCTGGGCGGAATACGGGAGCGGATGGTGCGGTCAGTGGAGGAAAGCTTGAAGGCATTGGACGATGGACGAACCCTCACGGATGAAGTGCTGCTAACGGTTCTAGCGGAGACGGAAGATGCAATCAACTCTCGACCGTTGACGTCCATGCCTCAAGAGCCGGGCAATGAAGAAGCGATTTCCCCGAACCATTTTCTCCGGGGAACGGTCACAATAGCGGACATGAGAGTATATAGTTCCATCGATGCTGCAGAAGCCCTGCGAGATGCCTACAAGCTGTCCCAACACGGCCGGAGGAGTATTCCGTCGTGCAGTAGGCAACTTGGCGGTGCTAGAGGTACGTGACGGTAAATCCGGGACTTCTTGAGGACTCGCCGGATGTTACGGGCTGGGGTATGTTGCGCCCACAGTGTGGCCCGACGGTGTAAGCGCCAACGGCAAGACGGAATGTACCCTCTAGATTTGCAGCTGCCTGACAGCGAGATAGAAACAATAGAGGCGAAGAAAAAAACAACCAGTTTCATTAGTGAGTGATATAATTCGAAGATTTCCTAATTTCCAAACGTATATTTTTCAAATTAGTTACCATTAAAATAGTTGAGTTTTCAAAGCAGAAGTAGTTCGGGAGGCATAGTCAATAATTTTCGAAGATTTATTCACCTGTAAGTAAATAGAGAATATTAGAAGACATACATAATAACAAACGCGTGTACTTACCCACAGCAACGGCAGAACCTGTTGTATGTAACCTGAAAAGAAGAGATTAGAAATTAAAAGGCATAAACGATCGTAAGTAAATCGAAACAATTAAAATAAATACCAGTGATTAATTAGTGCACTATAACAGGACTCGGATAGCTGGCAAAAACAGTGCGCTGAGATAGGCAATTTGGAATATCGAAAATTTATTGATTGATTGAGGAACTTGTGGAGTGCAGGAAGGGCAAATATAGGCGAAACTATTTATTGTAAGCTTAAAAGATATTTAAAACGGAAACACAACATAATTCAATGAACACGACTCAATACTAATGGTTAATTTTTTGTAAATAACATCCATTACGAATGTGCAGAGGCTATAGGCAGTGTAACGACAGCATGGCATTTCAATCCACCAGCAACGCCGCACCTGGGCGGAATACGGGAGCGGATGGTGCGGTCAGTGGAGGAAAGCTTGAAGGCATTGGACGATGGACGAACCCTCACGGATGAAGTGCTGCTAACGGTTCTAGCGGAGACGGAAGATGCAATCAACTCTCGACCGTTGACGTCCATGCCTCAAGAGCCGGGCAATGAAGAAGCGATTTCCCCGAACCATTTTCTCCGGGGAACGGTCACAATAGCGGACATGAGAGTAGATAGTTCCATCGATGCTGCAGAAGCCCTGCGAGATGCCTACAAGCTGTCCCAACACGGCCGGAGGAGTATTCCGTCGTGCAGTAGGCAACTTGGCGGTGCTAGAGGTACGTGACGGTAAATCCGGGACTTCTTGAGGACTCGCCGGATGTTACGGGCTGGGGTATGTTGCGCCCACAGTGTGGCCCGACGGTGTAAGCGCCAACGGCAAGACGGAATGTACCCTCTAGATTTGCAGCTGCCTGACAGCGAGATAGAAACAATAGAGGCGAAGAAAAAAACAACCAGTTTCATTAGTGAGTGATATAATTCGAAGATTTCCTAATTTCCAAACGTATATTTTTCAAATTAGTTACCATTAAAATAGTTGAGTTTTCAAAGCAGAAGTAGTTCGGGAGGCATAGTCAATAATTTTCGAAGATTTATTCACCTGTAAGTAAATAGAGAATATTAGAAGACATACATAATAACAAACGCGTGTACTTACCCACAGCAACGGCAGCACCTGTTGTATGTAACCTGAATAGAAGAGATTAGAAATAAAAAGCATAAACGATCGTAAGTAAATCGAAACAATTAAAATAAATACCAGTGATTAATTAGTGCACTATAACAGGACTCGGATAGCCGGCAAAAACAGTGCGCTGAGATAGGCAATTTGGAATATCGAAAATTTATTGATTGATTGAGGAACTTGTGGAGTGCAGGGAGGGCAAATATAGGCGAAACTATTTATTGTAAGCTTAAAAGATATTTAAAACGGAAACACAACATAATTCAATGAACACGACTCAATACTAATGGTTAATTTTTTGTAAATAAACTCTCTTCCAGTTTGAGCTGTGCAAATCAACACTGCTGCAAAAAAAGTAGTTCGATTCTATCCGAACAAAAGCCATAAGACAAACAGGCACAATAAACGACCTTTGTGACGAAGTAGAAAAACTCACCCTACAACTCTATATATAGAATATATAGAAGAAAACATACCAACCGAAAAGGCCAACCAAATGGTCACTAAGAGTGGGGTGGAAACAGAGGCTTCCAAAACCAAATAAGGTTCCCGCAAGACTAAGGTGGTTTACCGGTAAAACAAAAACCGGTAAAACCGATATTTTTTTCAGTACCGAAATACCGGTATTGGAGAGGCGAAAAAACCGGTATTTTCGGTATTTTTCTTAAAATTGAAAAAAAAAACTTGTCACAATTTTCATAAATCATTGTAGGGCTAATGAATGCTACCAACTTTGGTAGGCGTTGAAAATCATATGACGGTGTATATAATAAATACATTTACACAAAAGCAACATTGAACATAAATTTATTTACTAAGTAAAACGGCTAATCTCTATACACACTCATACTTACAGGGGCAACTAGTGAGTTTCGAACCTACTAGTCAACTACAACTTCTGAAAATCATAGTTTGAGGCAGCAATCACAATCATGGTCGCGAAAAAACGCAGTCATTATTCGTTTTGTGCTATTTCAAGGTAAAACTAAAAAAATAAGATAAAAATATAAATTTGGATTAGGAATTTATTTTTTGTTTGGCATCTCCGTGTGCATTGCACAGGTTGAACCTAGTTATGGACAAGTTGCTCCTGATACAAAGTGTTTACTGGATGAAATAATCAATCAATGAAGAATTTCATCCTAAAAATTACTGTCCTTTGAAAAATTACAATTTAAATAGCTATAGCATGGTCAAAGCTTCGTCGCCCATACTGCAGTGGATTTTATTAGCCATATTTCTAGCTGAGAAAAATGTTTTCTCAGGTTCAACTGAATTTGGACGAGCTGTTCAAACAGACAGATCCGAATAGAGAAGTATTTACCTTCGGTTCCTTTGGATTCTTGTCTGATCATCATTTTATTTTCTTCTTCATTCATTTACTCTTCTCAACAGTGTCAGTTTCTCTAAGAATTTTGAAGTTATTCACTAACTTAAAACTATGTTTGGCGATGTGAAAGAAAATTGAAATATAAATTCTGCATGTTTTTTTTTGTTCCTATGAGTTTCGAAATTATGTTCTTCGTAATCATATCACACGATTCATTCATTGAAATTTTCCAAACACTGTTAAATGTATCTGGATCGTATACCACAAGAGATCAAAACAATGGTCGCAGTCCACATAGGAGTATTTCAGTCAAAAAGCTGGCCTAAATATGAAAAAAATAATTTAAGTGTTCCTCGTGCTATTGATCCTTTTTGCATTCTCTGATACTTACTACATTGTATGCAGCCCATCTTGAAATTTTCTGAATTGTTTACAAACGACAGTAACTATCATAACCTTGGTATTAGTTAGAGCCCATGAATAAGTCACAAAATGTTCTACGAAAAATATAAACTTCTACTCATGTTATTATAACTTTAAAGTGATTCTTGAGCGTCAACGGAGTCGCTTTAGTTCAAATAAAATCGACAGTTTCGAAATATGACAAAATTGGTATAGCTTAATCATGAAATTGTAAAGTTGGTCGGAAGCTTCACATTCATGTTGGCCAAGGAAAGGATTGATTGCAGTGATCGAAGCAAGAAACGTAAAACGCAAATGCTAAGAGAAAATGTACCATTGGATGAGTTGAGTTACGCAGTTAACATGACTCAATGATCTACTGGAAGCACTGTGGTTTCCAAAATATTCATATCCTTTTGAAGCGAGTGATTTAAAAAACGCTTTAAAAGTAGCAGAATCATTTATTGGTAAAAAATTATTCACCAGAACAAGCTCTTACTATATTTGTACTTTTTTCGAAATTCAGAGTGATGGTGATCTAACTTGACGAAAACTTGTTAATAATAAGTTTTTATGTCTAAATATAAATTTTAATAGAGATAAAACCACTTTAAAACACATTAGAAATGTAAATGATAAACAATGTAAATGATAAACATTTCAAAAGGTCCTATCTGCTTTCATCGTTTTTCCGAAACGTCTTTTCATTTTGGAAATGTTTAGCTTAAGTAACTCTCCCAAGCGTGTTTCTTCGTTTAGATGCTAGAGTAATCCCTCCGCTATCAACTTGTGCAAATAACGTGTCAAAAAAGATGTTTAATAAGTTGCGGTGATTGAATGAAAGTGACCGATCAAAAAATCGATCAAAGCAGATAGACCTTTTGAAATGTTTCTCTAGATTTGCTATCTGAAAACTCATTAAAAAAATTTTGGCCAAGTTTTTGTTCTACGTACTCCTATGTACTACTATGGTCTAATTCTTAAAAAAAAATCTGGATCGTAATAAAGCATAGGTACTCATAAATGCAAAACCATAGTTATGCAGTGACACGTCCATAGATGCAACCTGAGACGCTGAGCAAAAAATAAATTCAAAATCAAAATTAATGTAAATTTTTTAGTTTTATTTTAAATAGTACAGTGAGAATAACGTTTTTTGCGGACATGATTGTCATCACTTCCCCAAACTATGATTTTCAGACTTTTGTAGTTGAACAAGTAGGTTAAAAGAACACGAGTCGCCCCTGGTTTGCATAAATCCGAAAAAAATGAAAATACCGGTTTTTACCGGTTTTACCGGTATTTATTTTTATGAATACCGAAAAACCGGTATAAATAGCATACTCCGCACTTAAACCAAAAATGGAACTATTGAAAAACTTTAACCTTTTAGGCACGCACAAACAAACACAACAAAACGCAGAAAGAACCGCAAAAATTTCAAAAGAAATACGAACTGGTAAAATCTCCGACAATGTAAAAAATGAATTGGAGAAACTTATAATAGATTACGAACACATTTTCAACCTACCTGGAGAAAATCTATCGACAAACAATTTTTATACACAAAACATCAATTTAACAGACAACGTTCCTGTGCGATTCAGTCTCAAACGAGAGACAGGTACAAAAAATGTTGAACAAAAACATAATTGAGCCCTTAGTCTCGTCATATAATTCACCAATCTTATTAGTACCCAAAAAATCGGAGAATTCAGACGAAAAACGGCGTTTAGTTATTGATTTTCGTCAACTTAACAAAAAATTCTCCCGGACAAATTTCCTCTGCCAAGAATTGATAGTATCTTAGATCGACTCGGCAGAGCTAAATATTTTAGTACCCTGGATTTGATGTCGGGATTCCATCAAATTCCACTAGGCAACCACTCAAGAAAGTTTACGGCGTTTTCAACCCATTCAGGTCATTATCAGTCCAAACGATTGCCATTCAGACTAAACATTAGCCCTAATAGCTTCCAAAGAATGATCACAATGGCCGGATTAACGCCTGAACGAGCTTTCATCTACATCGACGATATAGTCGTAATAAGATGCTCAGCTAAACACCACCTACAAAATTTGAAAGAAGTGTTTAACCCAAGGGAATGCCTTTTCCTATCCCTCGCTGTACATTTGACAGAGTATAACATCGAAGATACGAAAACGTCAAACCTGATACGAAAACGTCAAACCTGATACGAAAACGTCAAACCTGATACAAAAACGTCAATGTCGGTCGGATTATTTTCATTATTTTGCTGTTTCGGTTGGGGCTTAGCCCTTGCGCTTCTTAAGTAGACACAGTGGATCTGGTTATTATCCAAAAAAGTGATGTAATCTAAGTAAAAAACTCTTGCAAACACAAGCAAGAAAACAGAAAAGAGCAAAAACATCAGATGTGACGTTTCTATGTTATACTCGATGTTATAACTCATAGCACATTCCCTCGGTTTAACCAACCCGGTGGCATCGGTCTTGTTTCCTGAAGCTGCCGTGAAAGACAGTGGCGCTAGTCTCATTTATGCTTTTGAAGGTCTGTTCACACAGCAGCGTAAGCGTGACGAGCAAAGCATAATATATGTTGTACAGAGTTATGCGCTTGAATCAATTTAAATATTAAAAATAGCTTGGCTTAGCTTTGTAAATGTTTAAAACTGGCATTTATACGCTTTCTCTTTTACACATACATTGAGATGGTATTCCTTAAGTCATCGCACGTTTGACAGCTACCTGCAAGAAACACCGCCATTCACAATCGGCATCAACAAACATTGTGTACATGCTATAACAATGCAACGCATTTATTTTTTGTTTTATCAAGTAAAGCACTCGACGTTATGTGCAATAAATATATCATCCGAAAACAACACGTAAGTACACTGCCGCTGAACACCGACACTGTGTGCACGTATGAACAATGCTTTTTTTCTTGTTTCGATGAATCAGCTGTCAAATTGCATGTAAAATTGATCCAGTGATCCAGCTAATGCTGGCTTCACTTGTTTTGTACGTAAACGTCAGTGATGCCACCGGGTTGTGTTTAACAGACTACATAAATATGAACTTAAATTGAACCTAGAAAAATGACAATTTTTTAAAACCGAAGTGACTTACCTAGGCCACACAATAACAAAAGGAATATTACCTGATGATTCAAAATTCGAAAACGCTGAATGGCACCTTCCTCGGCATGGCGGTCATCATTTGGCCATTTTTTCAGGCTCAGAGCAGCCCCGAATCTTTTCAAATTCACGTATAAAAATATTTGTTCCGCGAAATCATTTTCTTCGTCACTAGAATCAACCAAATACTCAAGAACAATTTTTGCGTTCTGCATTTTTTTTTTGGCTGAAAATTTGCAAATATCAATAGCAAACTATAGGTACCGAGACAGCACAAATACAACTAATAACAGTTCGCCAGCTTTGAGTAGAATAGTCATCGGAGGCAACGTTGCTGGACTGTAAGTTTATGCTTATCACCCCAGCTTTTACGGGGCCGATTTACCCGGCAGGCGGTGTAGCACTGGGGTACTTTACCAAAAGGGGGTTAGATTGGGTGGAGTTAAAATTTAATTAGGACAAATGAATAAATAACAAATAAATAAAATAAAACAAAATAAATAGAAAACAGAAAAGGACGCGTTTTTTTGGTCCGCTTAAAAAAAGAATCGCGACGGCAGCGTGAAGTGTGTGGGTGAGCGAAATAAATAAGAAACGCTGTGAGAAGTGCCGTGTTAAGGAAACCCGAACGGTGCGTGTGTAGCCCCCCCACCCATGAAATACACCCCGTCAGTGCGGAAAAGCCGCTACAAAGAGTGCTGGATCGCCACGCCAGCAGCGAGTGGCCTAAATTATTCACTGCCAACGGCTTCTTTTCACAAACCCGCCATTGCGAGGAGTCGGCGAGGAGGACGGAAGAGTAGGTTAGTGCTAGGTTTTCTGTTTTATTATTTATTTTATTTATTTTATTTAGTGTTTTGCGGTTATTTGTTTATTCGTATTAAATCCTTTCCACCCAAGTAAATCTACGTTGTGTAGAAGTACCCCAGTGCATCGCCGCCCGCCGGGTAAATCGACCCCGTGAAAGCGGGGGTGGTAAGCGATAACTTACAGGACGTGCCATGGTCTTACGGAGTTAGAGGATAAAAAATCGATGCAGCACAAACGAAAAAACTGCAACAGAGTTGTGTTATCGACAATTTGAGAAAACGAGAAAACTCAGAACAAAACCGTTGTCAACGGAAGGAACATTTCAAAAAGCAAAAGAAACACAAATCATGCCGAAAACGATTGACTGACATTTAAGTTGGTTATTGCTAGATCCGCAGAATTTCGGGGAAATACGACACAAACATTTTGCCAACGCCAGCTGGTGACGGTCTTCAAAAATTGGCAACTGCCGGTGTGAAAAAGAAATAGTGGAATTGGTAATCCGCAATAGCAACGACCGGTGCGAAAATCGGTTGCTATCCAAAATAGCAACGGCCAGCGTTGTGAGAATAGCAACTCAAATGGCAACCCACCGGTGCGCTTGCTCTTAGAAGAGTTCGATTACGACGTTGCATATATTAAAGGTACACGCTCATTATTTGTTACTCTAAAGTGAGTTAGATATGACCCATTTTTAAAAAGGTGGAGGTAGCCTAATTTGAGTACTTTAACGGTTACTCACTTCTGAGTAAGGGCGTCATACGTCAAAAATTGATTAGAATCTACTCTGTTTATGCAAACCAGGAATTAACGAAAATGAGTACAAGTTACCCAGTTTGCCCAAATTTGGAAATTTGATGATTTCTGGTTTTTGTAAATCTGACTCAATAAATAAAATAAATTCAGAACAATCAAAATCATAGATTTATTTTTTATCGAAACATTATAAAAGTTTTAAATCATTTACGTGTCTTTATATAATGCGGCAACCAACCGGTTCACAGTTGCCCGTGAACTGTGGCTCATGTTTTTGTACAGTAAAGAAAATCCGTCATCATCCGTCACCAAACACTGCGAAGGATTTAAATTGTATCGATTGCATGTATTGGGCACAGTACATCGATACAAATGTTTCCGTTCATTATCACGAATAATAGCCCGACCTAAAACGGCATCGCAGGACACACAACATGCGGTTGTTCATTTTGAAGAGATGTTTTTTATGTTTTCAAATCCTCTGCAATAATGATGTTGGGCTGAAATTGTTATGGAATATTGTTACATGTTGTTTGTAATGTAATTGATTAGGAAATTATTGATTTGATGAAAGATCAAATACTTACTGCTAAAAAACGAATAAAAAGCGACACCAATTGTTCTTCGAAAACAGATAATATCGCTGTTGAAAACTTTTGACATATACATATACTCAGGGGTGAGTAAACATCATGGATAATAACTCAAAACTGAGTAAACATGGTAATTATGAAAATTTGGGTAAATGTTACTCAATTATCCAGTACCCGATAACTCACTTTTTGACATTTTGCATGGGAATACCAAACTGAGTAGATCCTAATCAAATTAGAGTTAAAATAAAGCAGCGTGTATGACGGTTTGAGACCCCTCCCTCTTCTGGAAGGGAGGGGTCCCATACAAATGAAACACAAATTTCTGCACATCTCAAAAACTAACCAAGCAAATGGAACCAAATTTGGCATGTAGATGTTTTTAGGAGTAACAAATATGTCCATAGTGATTCAACATCCCTCCCTCTTCTGGAAGAGTGGGGTTTCATACAAATGAAACACAAATTTCTGCACATCTCGAGAACTAACCAAGTAAATAGAACCAAATTTGGTAGGTAGATGTTTCTAGGGGTAACAATTATATCCATAATGATTTGACACCCCTCCCTCTTCTACAAGAGAGGGGTCCCATACAAATGAAACAAGAATTTCGCACAGCTCGAGAACCAATTGAGCAAATATAACCAAATTTGGCAAGTAAATGTTTTTAGGTGTACCAAACATGTCCATGATGTTTCGACACCCTTCCTTCTTCTGGCATGTCTCCAAATACCATCTCGAAATCTAAGATGGCGCCTTTTTACCAACACTAGGGGTGAGTACCTACTTTAATACCTTACTTCTAACGATGTCAGTGTATGTAATGTAGGGAATAACCCCACTAAACACTCAACGCTATCAGACAGGAGGTCCTTGATCTCACTCTGTGTAGCGCCTCTATTTCTGAAAAAATTAAAAATTGGCATGTCTCCGATGAAACTAGTTTGTCGGACCATAGACACGTTGTTTTTAATATAGAGGCCAACCCTCTGAAAAGAGAGCTGTTCAGAAATCCTAAGAATACAGATTGGGAATCCTTTAAGGAACACCTGATCGATTCACGAACTTCCAGCTACAGCAACATTCGAAATTCAGTTGACCTGAATTCGGCAGCAAATGATCTACAAAACAGAATCATGGATGCTTTCGACGCTAACTGTCCACTAACACAGCGGTCAGTATGCCGTGACGTACCCTGGTGGAATGATCAACTTAGTGACCTTCGTCGGGAAACTAGGCGGTTGTTCAACAAGGCAAAAGTCACGTCTAACTGGGACGACTACAGGGCGTCCCTCACTAAGTACAACGCCGAGCTACGCAAGGCTAAACGGAAATCCAGAGTTAGTTTCTGTGAAAGAATCCAAACTCTGCCGGAATATATATTATCATTTAAAGAAAATCGGCGTAGTGTTGAACGACACCTGCCGATTCTGCAAATCTGAACCAGAGAGTTCAGAGCATTTGCTTTGCTCTTGCGAAGCTCTTGCTTCCTCTAGGTACAACTTCTTAGGAAGCTACCTTTTAACTCCATACCAAGTGTGGAGCTCTAATCCCAAACAGGTAGATAGTTTCATCAACTATGTTGTACCTAATTGGGGTACAGGTTTACAACATAACAGTTCTACTCCATCAATGAGTACGAGCAATCCGTAACCTGTGCACAGCAATCGGGGCTCGCCACAAAGACAATCAGCAAGAATGTCGCAGTGGCATTTCAGTACCCAGTGCCCTTCAGGCATACAGATAAAAAGATGGCGCCTTCCGGTTTCTGCAAAACAGCGGCAAATGACCAAATACCACCCAATATGGGTATTTCCGGAATTGTTATGATGCACTGAAGCCACAAATCGACCTATCAACTTCAGACAACATTTTGAATTGTAAGATGGCGACTTCCGGTGTCTGGGAAACTTCCGAAAATGACAAAATACCACCCGACGCACGTAGACCAGAAATTTTCCCAAATGCCATTTCTAAACCCAAGATGGCGACTTCCGGTTTCAGAAAAACAGCGGAAAATGACCGAATACCACCCAATATGCGTATTTCCGGAATTGTTATGATGCACTTAAGCCACAAATCGACCTATCAACCTCAGACATCATTTTGAATTGTAAGATGGCGACTTCCGGTGGCTGTAAAACAGCCGAGAATGACCAAATATCACCCAATTTGAGTGTTTCTTTAACTAGATTGACGCTCAGAGGCCAAAAATTGTTTCCAAATGCGATTTTGAAATCCAAGATGGCGACTTCCGATTTCTGAAAAACAGCGGCAAGTGACCAAATACCACTCAATATGGGTATTTCTGGGATTGTTATAATGCACTGAAGCCACAAATCGACCTCAGACAACATTTTGAATTGTAAGATGGCGACTTCCGATGCCTGGAAAACAGCAAAAAATGACAAAATACCACCCAATATGAGTGTTTCTTTAACCAGAATGACGCTCAGGGGCCAGAAATTGTCTCCAAATGCCATTCTTAAATCCAAGATGGCGACTAAGAGTTTCTGAAAAATAGCCTGAAGTGACCAAATACCACCCAATACGAGTATCACCGGATACAGAATGATGCAAGGAGCTAAAAATTGACCTCAGACACCAGTTTGAATTGTAAAATGGCAACTTCTGGGAAACAGCCGAAAATAACCGAATACTACTACATCTGGATATTTCCGTAATCGAAATGATGTATAGAAGCTAAGTATTGTCCTTAGACACCATTTTGAAGTTGATCACTTTCAGTTTCTGGAAAACAACGAAAATAACTGAAATGCACCCAATATATTTCCGGAATAGAGGTGATGTACAAAAGCCAAAAGTCGATGATATTGTCATTCCGATAAAACCAATCATTTCAAACGATATAATCAAATCGCAAGGAATCAATGATTTTTAAATGTTTAAAATTATTAAATTAAACACTAAAATAGGCGGGACGAAGTTTGCCGGGTCAGCTAGTGAAACATTAAAGAAACTAAAAAGAATTATATACAAAGAACCTTACCTTACCTTACCAAACAGTCCCAAGCCGTGGTGTGGCCTTTGCTGTATGTAAGAGTCGTCTCCATTCCACTCGGTCCATGGCTGCAGTTCGCCAGCTCTGCAGTCTGCGTGGGGTCCGCAGGTCGTCTTCCACCTGATCGATCCACCTTGCCCGCTGTGCACCTCTCCGTCTCGTCACTGACGGATTGGTTTCTAGAACCATCTATTCCGGGCTGTCGTCTGACATCCTTACAACATGCCCAGCCCACCGCAACCTGCCTATCTTAGCGGTGTGGACGATAGATGGCTCCCCAAGCAGCTCCTGTAGTTCGTGGTTCATTTGCCTTCTCCACACTCCGTTTTCCATCTGCAGTCCACCGTCCACCGAAGATGGTACGCAACACCTTCCGCTCGAAGACCGCAAGGGCGCGTTGGTCCTCCACAAACATAGTCCATGTCTCATGCCCGTAGAGGACTACCGGTCTGATCAGCGTCTTGTAGATGGTTAACTTGGTGCGGCGACGAATTCTACTCGATCGGAGCGTCCTCCGGAGACCAAAGAACGCATGATTTCCTGCCATAATGCGCCGTTGAATTTCTCTGCTGGTATCGTTGTCGGCAGTTACCAGAGAGCCAAGATACACGAACTCATCAACCACCTCGATTTCATCACCACCAATTTGAACTCGAGGTGGGAGGTTAGCACTGTTCTCTCGTGAACCCCTTCCTTTCATGTACTTCGTCTTCGATGCATTGATGACCTGTCCAATCCGTTTGGCTTCAGCCTTCAGTCCGATGTACGTATCCGCCATCTTCACAAAGATCCGAGCCACAATGTCAATATCGTCGGCGAAACCAAACAGTTGAACCGACTTTTGGAATATAGTGCCACTCGTGTTAATCCCCGCTCTTCTAATGACACCTTCCAGGGCAATGTTAAACAGTACAGTGATAGTCGACGGCAAAGTATTTGGGAGAGTACCTTGTAGGCGGCGTTCAACAGAGTGATTGCCCGGTAATTGCAGAACTCTAGTTTGTCGCCCTTTTTGTAGATGGGACACAAAATACACTCCATCCACTCCTCCGGTACTCGTTCTTCCTCCCAAAGTGCACGGCTCTAGCCAGTGTTTCTCCACCGTATTTCAATAGCTCGCTGGGAAGTTGGTCCACTCCAGCAGCTTTATTGTTTTTCAGCCGACCAATCTCCTCCTCCACCTCCAGAAGATCGGGGGCTCGAATTCTGATGTTCTCTGCTCGGGCACCAAGATCAATTGCCATACCGTCCTCGCGCTCTACTGCATCGCCGTTTAGATGCTCGTCGAAGTGCTGCCTCCACCTTAGGATCACCTCACACTCGTCTGTAATAAGGTTGCCGTCCAAGTTCCTGCACATATCGGCTTGCGGCACAAAGCCTTTGCGGGAGCTGTTCAGCTTCTCGTAGAACTTCCGAGTGTCGTTAGCTTGGTACAGCTCTTCCATCGCTACGCGATCTCGGTCCTCTTGCTGGCGCTTCTTCCTTCGGAGGACTGAGTTTTGTCTGTTCCGTGCCTGTCGGTATCGTTCCACGTTCGCTCTCGTACGGTGTTGCAGCATTCTCGCCCGTGCTGCATTCTTCTCCTCGACTAATCGTTTGCATTCGCCGTTAAACCAGTCATTTCTATGATTCGGGGCCCTTGTACCTAGTAGCGCTACTGCAGTACTACCTATGGCGGATCGGATACTTTTCCAGCCATCTTCAAGGGTAGCTGCGCCAAGCTGCTCTTCCGTAGGTAGCACTGCCTCCAGCTGCTGCGCGTATTCCTGTGCAGCCTCGGCGTCCCGCAGTTGCTCAATATTTGGTCGCGGCGTTCGACTTCGGCGGGTGTTATACACCGTCGATAGTTTTGAGCGCATGCACACAGCTACTAGGTAGTGGTCCAAGTCTATATTCGCACTGTGGTAGGTGCGAACGTTGATAATGTCGGAGAAAAACCTGCCGTAGATTAAAACGTGGTCGATTTGGTTCTCTGTCTGTTGGTCGGGTGATCTCCAGGTGGATTTGTGGATACCTTTGCGGGGGAAGAAGGTACTTCGGACTACCATACCATGGGAGGCCGCAAAGTTTACGCACCGATGGCCGTTATCATTAGACACGGCATGCAGGCTATCTGGTCCGATTACCGGTCTGTACATTGCCTCCCGTCCTACCTTAGCATTCAAGTCCCCAATAACGATCTTCACGTCCCGTCGCGGGCAGCTATCGTAGACCTGCTCCAGCTGCGCGTATAACGCTTCCTTCTCGTCGTCGGGTCTTCCTTCATGTGGGCAGTGCACGTTGATGATACTGTAGTTGAAGAACCGGCCCTTTATCCTCAACTTGCACATCCTTGCGTTGATCGGCTGCCACTCTATCACGCGTTGGCACATCTTACCCAGTACTATGAAGCCGAAGAACCATTCCTTATAAATAATACGGAAGATATCCAAAACATTTTATACAACCATCATAATACACCAACAGGAGGTCATATAGGACAACATCGCCTGTACCTTAGACTCCGTGAAAAGTACAAATGGTATAAAATGAAACAAACTATAGCCCAGTTCGTTAACGCGTGCGAATTGGCATATATCAAGATGGCTTGACAAGATATTTTTTTTAATTTTTTTATCACCATTCATTCTTTTATCATTCTTTTATCATATTAATCCAATTTGTGGTAATTTGTGGTTAAGTGGTTTCCGAAAAATTTGCAAAAAACTGAGTCAAGCCATCTTGAAACATGATTTTTCTTCAAATGAATCGTACAACGATGATATATACATCAATCGAACGCTTTCAATTTGTGGTTCACGAAAATGTACTTTTTGTAGGTTTATTTCATAGTAAAATATTGAAAAACAATCATTTTAATGTTTCGACATTGTTTATCTCCTGTTGTTCACACCGACCATCAGTGGGGCTGGCAGATGATAGTACTGATCTCTACCAACCGTAGCGCTGACTGACATCGTGGTACCACTGACATTGCGGTACCACTGACAACACTGAAACAGCAAAACATGACAAAAGGTGACGGTAGAGCCGGTAGAGATAATTTTTTATTGTGATGATTTTGAAAACACCATGTACATGGTAATATACGTAATATATCTTCATGATGAAATGTAAGTACTGCACAGTATACTTTTTATTCAAATGGTCGTAAAAAATCATGGTTTTTAAATTTAGTAGTGAAGTATTACGTTGTATGTTTGCTGTTTGTAGAAGTTAAGAAAATGAAAATTTAGGTGAAAATTGGAACTGAAATGCAGCTAGCAGTTCGATCTGAAAGCGCGATTCAAACAATAACCAGCAGCAGCGCTGATGGAACAGCACAGGCTAGCAACTTACAAAAAATGTTTCGGAAAGTGCAGCAATGAGAAGCGGGCTCTGGAAATTTGGCCTTGCGATCTGCCAACCCAACATTAATATAAGTGACGAGTGGAGAGAAGTTTACAGAAAGCTAAGTGTTTTTAGGTTTAGTTGGCAATGTAATAATTTACAAGACAGTAAAAAGCATAACACATAACAGTGAAATAAAATTACTCGATTGTGGTTAGCAGAACGAATTAGGAACGACAGTTGCAGGTAGTGCAGCAATCTTTCTATGTTTTAGGTGTCGAATAGCTGGCCGTAGTAGTGAAAACGCTAGGCAGTTTGCCTCAAAATATGTTGTATCACTTTTCAATTGAGGATTGTTATAATATAGTAGTTATCACCCAATTACTTTTAAACATTTTATATTTATGTTCAAGAAACATCACTGACCGTCGAACAATATTATTTTCGTTAATTTTTTCTTGCTATAGGCGTGTAAGTAGATCGTCAGGTATTTGTTGATAATCAGTCGAATTAAATCAGAGCGGTGGCTAACGCATACACCCACGAAATGGTTTTCAACATGATTCATGCTACAATTCACAATTAAATCGTAGTATTTGGCGATGTCGAAATCTATTTTCCCAGTTGTCAATATCTCTACTATTTATCTAACTATTCGGCAAATCGTGTGTATACCTTCACTAGCATTGCCAACAATAGAGTCGCAAACTAGAATCTCTAGACATTTTTCGCATTTAATGCTCTTTACGACAATCTTTTGAACACGCAACGCTTCCTGTCTCATAACAGCAGTTGCAATAGTATCATCGACAATATTATACAGTAAGGAAGGGTCTAATAACTTTTCCTTGAAGGCACAATTCAAATCTTTGTCTGGAACACTGCTGGCAAGACTACATTTCGGAATCTTCGAATCTAGGTTTGAATTACTCGTTCGCAACGCTAGAATGTGAGTGTCGTCAAGAACAGTACAGTTCATTTTCGACGATCCTATAACACTGTTATTAGTAAGCAGTTTTTTAAACGCAGCTTTGAATTGAACAACATTTGGATTATTGTTCGATCCACCCATGGCTCTTATAGCAGCAAAATATGTTTCTACATGATCTTGTGAAAAACGGTAGGTAGGTATGAATTCCAGGAGACCCTTCTTTTCTACATATTCCAGATATAACTCGCAGAAGCTTTGGATGTTGACAACCATTCCCAAAAATCCTGTTTTGTAAATGGAGTTGTATACCGATTCTCCATTGGTCAAACGAATGCTAAGCATATAGCGCTTGGCGTACTCTAACGCTAGTTCGAACTCATCGAAATTTCCCTTGCACCATGGTTTCTTAAACCCGCTTTCGAAGGGATCCTTGCTGTTGAACAAATCGAAGAGATCATTAACTAGGGATATGAATTCAATCGTCGGACCTACTCCTGCAAATCTATCATCATTGCGCATGAGCTCTAGTGCGTCCGCTATAGATTGGCTTAAAACTTGCACCGCTAAAAGAACCTTCATCTTCTGACTTGAAAAGTTTATATGATCGTACGATAACTTTTTCACGATAGCTTTCCCAGTGGCACACTGGATCTCGAAGAGTTTTTTTAAATATTTCCACTTTACCACACCATTGATAGTTAGGAGCGATTGCTGTGAGGCAAAATGGTTGCGTGTAAGCTTTAGCATGTGGCAAGCGTCCATGATGACGTATACTTGATGTGATGCTGTAGGATGCTTGAAACTCGTAACCAGTGGATTGTTGTTAATCACTAGATTGCAACCCAAAGCATTTGCCGTTGCAATGTTTGTGTAAGTTCCATCAAACGTAAGTCCGATAACGTTGGTCTCCACTTCCTGTAAGGCAGACAGAACGTATTCGACTATACGTTTCTTTTCCGAAGAATTGAGTCCATTGATGAAAAAATAACCAACAGGGATTTCCCATGTTTCCTCAATTGCTGTTACAACAAACACAAGAGCTTCCTTGGCCGGTTTGAGTTTGTCACCGTTAACGACGAATGGGTGTTCGATTACTCCATCCCATTTACGCTTATGGGGATTCCATGCCACTTGCCTTACAGCAATTTCGTCCATGGTGAGGCTTACTAGGAGCGTTCTCCCCTGGGCTCTCATCTCTTCTGCCTTGGTAGCTAGTATTGTAAGAGGTTCTCCGTCACACCAGGTTCCCCATCGATAGCCGAATACCAAAGCACAATGGTACGCTCGCTTGGCAGGTTATTTTTGAAGGTTTTTCTGATAAATCGGTATGCCTTAGCACTATAGAAATGTAGCGTAGTCGCGAAATTTCTCATCGCCTCCGAATATACGGTGTTCTTCGAGCCACGTTGAAGCTCGTTTATAAGCTCGTCAGTATTACTTAAATTCTATATTAACGATAAATTAATGATAATAATCTAATCAATCCAATGTTATCTTATTATTCATATACTTTCATCTAAAACCAATTGACCATTTGTAGAAAGAAGATTACGTTGTTTCAATTCATTAACTAATTGCTCAAAACTTTTTATCTTCTGTCTGAGCCGGAAATTTTTCATTTTGAGTCGATTACATCTCGTTCGGCTTTTCTTCAATTCTACTGGTTAGATTAATCACCGTGAACGTTTACTTGTCTGTTTTATTGGCTCTTATCGGTGAAAGTTAAATGAAACAGCTTAATTTTGCGTAACGCGTTTCGGTCTACTATTCTTCGACCATCATCAGACGCCTGAAAATATTTATTATTCTCTATTACAATTTTTCTTTTTTAAAACAGTTACACATTTAACACTTACAAATGGCTGTGTGCAACCTATCGGTCTTGTCTGACTAAACTATACTAACATAAATTTTCCTGCTCAACTCCCTATGTCGCCCACTTCGTCATCGGTAGCATTCGTTCGCGTTCGCGTTTTCGGCTCTCTCCTTAACCGAGCCAATAGTCCGTTGTAGGTGGTGTTGAAATTTCCACACTCACGCTGTAGGTTAACCGTTCGCATTTCGCCTTCCTTTTTGATGTGGAATACCTCTGCAATCATCCTGGTTGCCGGGTCATCTATGCGTTCTAGAATTGTGGTGTTGTCAAAATCGAACACATGTCCTTCCTCTATTGTGTGTGGCTAGTCCAGATTTCGGGTTTTTATTCCTACAGTCTTTCTTGTGTTCCGCTATCCTCACCTCCAGCATGCGTTTTGTCTGACCGATGTACGTTTTACCGTCGTTCGTTCCACATGGTATGGAGTACACCACATTCTTCTGTTTGCCTGGTGGTAGTTGATCTTTCATTTTGCTAAAGATTTTATGTTTGATCTTGTTTTGCGGTCGTGAGGCTAGAGTCATATCATGACGTAGCAATATTTTCCTAATTTTCTCGCTTAGACACGGTATGTAGGGGGCTGATATGTATTTTGGTGGCTGTGTTGTACTGTTTTGTGTTTCCAATGTGTTATAGTGTTTGTGTATTCTGTCCTTTTTTACTCTATCGGTAAACCATGATGGATAGTTATTTTTCCTCAAATTCTCACTTGCATGATTGAGAGCCTCCCTTCGTTTTCCCCCACAAGACAATTTTATAGCCCGATCAAAAAGTGCTATCGCCGTGTTATGTTTGTGTTGGAAGGGGCTCTTGGATGTATAATCTAGATACCGTCCGATTTGCTGTTTGGGTAGCCATGCTGTCATGATTCGATTGTTTTCGCGCTCTAGTGTCATGTCTAGGAATTTAATTTTACCCCCCACCTCCATTTCCACCGTGAACTGCAAACGATCGTGAAAACTGTTGAACGTGTCTACGATCATCTGAATGTGTTCAACACCTGCCACACACATGCAATCGTCTACGTACTGCTTGTACTATTTCATTTGTATTTGATTGGCCTCCAGTTTCCTTATGCACTCCTGTTCTAGTTTTTCCATGACTACGTTGGCAATCACTGGTGATAACGGCGAGTCCATGGGTACACCGAAGGTCTGTCCATACATGGTTCCCTGATACACGAAGAAGGTTGACTCAAGCACTATTTTCACTGCTTCGACGAAGCTCTCCTTGTCGATCTTCGTATGATGTTCCACTCCTCCCCATCTTTCCTCCAAGCATCCCAATGCGTAGTCCACTGGTACGTTGGTATATAGGGAGACCACGTCCAATGAAAACAGCACTTCTCCTTCACTCGTCTGGACTCCTGTTATCTCCTCGGCAAAATCAAAACTATTACGGACGTGGTAATCCGTTTTTCCTACCACCTTGGCAATTATTCCGGCAAGATACCTGGCAATGTTATATGTCGCCGATCCAATCGTGGACACCACCGGCCGGAGGGGTCGGTTGTCCTTATGTATTTTCGGTAATCCGTAAATGCGTGGTGGATTGCAACTGGATTCCTTCATGCTCTTTTGTGTCTGAAAGTCGATGTATCCTTTGCTGTGCCATCCGTCAGACGAGACGTTCCGTATATCGAGCTGATAGCAAGCATCGAAAAAGTTATCCAGAACAAAGAAAATACAGACGAGATCAGGTCGGAAGTTTCCAACGCTATGATCAATCACATCAATTACCGCCACCAACCCCACCACCCTCCGGGAGAATGGATCGAAAAAGAGGTTATCAAAAGTAAGAAGTTTATAAAGGCAAACCCGAACCTGGTCATCACGAAAGCTGACAAAGGTAGCAAAACAGTAATTATGGAGGCTGATGAGTACCACGAAAAAATGGTTAACCTGCTCGCGGACGAAAACACGTATAGAAAACATACAAAAAATCCAACCAACAAAATCATCAAAAAAATCAACAGCTTCATCGACGGATGGCACAGCAAAGGATACATCGACTTTCAGACACAAAAGAGCATAAAGGAATCCAGTTGCAATCCACCACGCATTTACGGATTACCGAAAATACATAAGGACAACCGACCCCTCCGGCCGGTGGTGTCCACGATTGGATCGGCGACATATAACATTGCCAAGTATCTTGCCGGAATAATTGCCAAGGTGGTTGGAAAAACGGATTACCACGTCCGTTAAAGTTTTGATTTTGCCGAGGAGATAACAGGAGTCCAGACGAGAGAAGGAGAAGTGCTGTTTTCATTGGACGTGGTCTCCCTATATACCAACGTACCAGTGGACTACGCATTGGGATGCTTGGAGGAAAGATGGGGAGAAGTGGAACACCATACGAAGATCGACAAGGAGAGCTTCGTCGAAGCAGTGAAAATAGTGCTTGAGTCAACCTTCTTCGTGTATCAGGGAACCATGTATGGACGGACCTTCGGTGTACCCATGGGCTCGCCGTTATCACCAGTGATTGCCAACGTAGTCATGGAAAAACTAGAACAGGAGTGCATAAGGAAACTGGAGACCAATCAAATACAAATGAAATTGTACAAGCGGTACGTGGACGATTGCATGTGTGTGGCAGGTGTTGAACACATTCAGATGATCGTAGACACGTTCAACAGTTTTCACGATCGTTTGCAGTTCACGGTGGAAATGGAGGTGGGGGGTAAAATTAAGTTCCTAGACATGACACTAGAGCGCGAAAACAATCGAATCATGACAGCATGGCTACCCAAACAGCAAATTGGACGGTATCTAGATTATACATCCAAGAGCCCCTTCCAGCACAAACATAACACGGCGATAGCACTTTTTGATCGGGCTATAAAATTGTCTTGTGGGGGAAAACGAAAGAAGGCTCTCAATCATGCAAGTGAGATTTTGAGAAAAAATAACTATCCATCATGGTTTACCGATAGAGTAAAAAAAGACAGAACACACAAACACTATAAAACATTGGAAACACAAAACAGTACAACACAGCCACCAAAATACATATCAGCCCACTACATACCGTGTCTAAGCGAGAAAATTAGGAAAATATTGCTACGTCATGATATGACTCTAGCCTCACGACCGCAAAACAAGATCAAGCATAAAATCTTTAGCAAAATGAAAGATCAATTACCACCAGGCAAACAGAAGAATGTGGTGTACTACATACCATGTGGAACGAACGACGGTAAAACGTACATCGGTCAGACAAAACGCATGCTGGAGGTGAGGATAGCGGAACACAAGAACGACTGTAGGAATAAAAACCCGAAATCTGGACTAGCCACACACACAATAGAGGAACGACATGTGTTCGATTTCGACAACACCACAATTCTAGAACGCATAGATGACCCGGCAACCAGGATGATTGCAGAGGTATTCCACATCAAAAAGGAAGGCGAAATGCGAACGGTTAACCTACAGCGTGAGTGTGGAAATTTCAACACCACCTACAACGGACTATTGGCTCGGTTAAGGAGAGAGCCGAAAACGCGAACGCGAACGAATGCTACCGATGACGAAGTGGGCGACATAGGGAGTTGAGCAGGAAAATTTATGTTAGTATAGTTTAGTCAGACAAGACCGATAGGTTGCACACAGCCATTTGTAAGTGTTAAATGTGTAATTGTTTTAAAAAAGAAAAATTGTAATAGAGAATAATAAATATTTTCAGGCGTCTGATGATGGTCGAAGAATAGTAGACCGAAACGCGTTACGCGAAATTAAGCTGTTTCATTTAACTTTCACCGATAAGAGCCAATAAAACAGATAAGTAGTTTTCTTCAATTGCTTTTGTAATTTTGGAAGTGCTCGTATTGCCTTATGCTGTGAAGTAATCTGAGCTTGATGTTCTGTGTGGCGTATGCTTTTAGAAATTGATAGAAAATAAAAATTTGAAAAAATCTATACAAAACAATACTCTATGTTTATTAGGAATTTTAAAACTATTGCAACTATTTCTAAAACTATTGCACTAAACTCATCATTTCCAAGAAGAAGAGAAATACTCATTAAACTTCGCATGGATAAAGTTCAAAGGTTTCAAAGTACATTAGTATACTAATTTAATACTATGATAACTTAATTATATTATGAACTTGAATAAAACTATTCTTAACTTTTAGTTAGCGTTATTTACTCTAATGAGATACGGAGGTTTTTGTGGCTAGAGTTCTAGTCATCCACCGTCCCTTGATTCCGTGGGGCGTTAAATTTATAAAGGAGAGCCAGAATTCCGTTCAGCATGTTGATTTCTTTCCGTTTAGACTTATCTGTAGGTGCATTGGAAGACACTGGAAATAATTCTACGGCGTCAATAACCTCGGCGCCAGTGCTACTATCAATGGGGCTTTGAATACGCAAAGGAGTTTCTCGCACGGAGTCCATATTCTGAAGTTGAACAAACGGAATCCGTTTGGTATTTATATCGCTGTCGTTTTTCACTTGGAAAATGCTAGGCACCGAATCAGGCTTCAACATGCGCTTACTGTTCACAAGCTTGTAATCCCATGGTAAAAAATGTAAGGCGCAGATTCGTGCATTTTCTCGCTTGATTTCTTCAAAACCTGGAGAAAAAGAAGAAATCGCGTCGCACCACGTACGAAATTTATTTGCATCTCGTGGGAATCTGTTGAAAATATCAGATATTTGATAATGTATTTAAAAAACGCTGAAGGTTTCATAATCATACCGGTGTGCCGAAACACCTCCATGTAGTACAGATCTATGTAAATCACTTAAACAATTTGAAATGAAGCAAAAACAACATCGCACGCTAGCCTGGGGGGCTAATGCGGTCTCGATCAACTAGATTAGTTGAGAGAATTCGTTATCGATATTGTTTTTGGCACATTTTGCATGTGTAGGATAAGTACAACGATACACCGTGCCCCAGTGCTGAGTCGAGAAAATTTCCAGCTCGAAAAGATCCTCGACCTGATCGGGAATCGAACCTGATATCACAACCGTGTGGGAGAGCTAGCCGACCGACATCGCTAACCACAGAACCACGGGGACCACCTTGAAATGAGGCAACGCATTTTTATTTAAAATGCGTTGAAATGAAGCAACGCATTTTAAATTTGTAATAATTTTTCTCAATGTTGACAAACACAACTTGCTTAGTAAACAGATGACGCCATGTTGCATTAAAATATTGGATACAGGATATTCATTGAATGTCATACCCCTGTTCAGAAAAGAGAAGGTATTTAGTGGGAAGCTTGTAAAAAAACATTACTTTAGCAGCCGTGTTACAATAACAGTAGAATTGTATGGGTCGTGGTACAAGAGTCATAACCGATTCGTAGTTGTTTCGAAGATTTTTTTTTTTTTTTTTTTTTTTTGAATAAATATGACAAGGGCACGAGCTTTTCAAACATAAAACAAGTGAGTAAACAAATTCAATATATATTATTACTGCAAGATTACTAGCGAAATCGAATGCTCTTATGTTCGAATTACAGTCTTGTAAACTTTGTTCCATGTATAACAATGAATGCTGGTTGTTTGGGTTATTTTTTTATTTGTTCCCTTCTTTCTAAAACTCTTCTCTTCTTGCAGAAATTACCGGATTACATTTAGCAACTGTGAGTTGTGACTCCCAGTCGACTTCCTTTGAACGGGCCTTCGAGACATTATACTTAAATATGTTTGCAGCCAGCTGTGTCCAAACGACACTAATTTGCACATATATTTGAATATCTTCCATTTGTCTTCACAAACAAAGATGTCTTCACCGCAGGGTAAATTTCTTCCATTTGAAGACATGTCTTCCAATCTGGCATCGCTGACTGTGACTCCCAGTCGACTTCTTTTGAACGGGCCTTCGAGACATTATACTTAAATATGTTTGCAGCCAGCTGTGTCCAAACGACACTAATTTGCTATTATGGTAACTTTGCTGTAGTGTTTAATCACCTGCAAAGATAACACATGAAACAGTCGTTGAAATGCAATACTGACAATAAAATACCTTCTGTTGAGTATTGCTGGTATGAGTATGCTGGTTTCAAAAGGGTTGCAATAACTTCTGGATATGCCTTTAGTATGCTTATATAATTGACATCGTTTGTTAAGGTATATATGCAGGCTTCCGTTTAAAGTAAGTAACCTGGCGATTGTAAACTTTTTAAGCAACTTAGAAGAATATTCTCAGTAGTTAGGTTATCAGTTGCTGTGTCCCTATCAGTGGAAACCCTCACGTTTCTGAAACTATAAACATATTAGTTAGTTTTACAGTACAACAATAATAATAGTCAAAAACACCTACCACTGCTGTTGCTCCAGCGCTTTCATATTGTCGATAGTAACAGTTAACGGTGCGGAAGAGGGTTTAAGAGAACACAATCAATTATGAGAAATATCATTCATTAAGAAAAGCGTTTTTATATCAAAAACTGGAAAAACATTCCAGATTTTTGAAACGCTTCGGGAAACCTGCGAATGTTATACTCAATAAGTGCTACGAAAATTTTGAAATATTCTATCGCGCAAAATGCGCCTGTGTGGCCTTTGATCAATGCAAAAAAGTCATAACCTCCGATAGTTTTGCATTCGATTTATGCATAGAACTTAATTTCGAGCACAATAATTACAGGTCCCGCAAACGAAAACTCCCTGCTGCCGATCGTAGTTGTTAAATTTTACCCAAGTGAAAATGATGTGGAAATGGAACCATCCTTCGATGAAATATCGGTGACAGTCAAAGTATCAGACAAGAAATTTCATCTGAGCTCATTCGTAGATCATGTACCAGTCTCGTCTTTGCATTACAATGTATATATTTTAATGCAAGGTACATGCTATTAGATAGGTTCGGCTTCAGCGATAAGTGAAGCAGTTTTTCCGGTACAGACTCCCATGGAAAACCAATATTTGTGTGACTTGAAAGAATTTCATCCGGTGCTGAATCTGAAATGTAAATGATTTTTTTTTTAAAAAACGTTTTTTTCAAACAAGCTCACCTTTTGCCTATTTAATCATTGTCGGTACTTCATCTCGATTATTGCAATTGATACTTTTCAATTGGCTGCTGTATCGTCAAACTTGAATGAATCCGAACGTCAATAACAGATAATACAACAATAACGTTAACAACATAGTTAACGTTGAGTGTATTTTCGTTAACTGTTTCATTGGCACCGGTCTTCGTTACTATCGCAACAAGCAGGTACACTAAATATATTACTGAAAAAGAAATTTTGTTCAGTTTAGGTATTCATTTTTTTCTACAGAAAACAAACCAGAAAAATCGAGAATTCGTACGGATGTGATACGGCTGTACACAAAAATAAGGGGGGTATGTGAAAATTACGTCGTGTCTGTTGTTGTTGTTGAAGTTTGGTGATGGTGATGGTGATGCCAATGCTTACGTCTGATCCACATAGAAAAGTAACGACGGAGTAATTTTTCTTGACGTACTCCCAGCGTTCTTTAATTGGTCGCTAAAGCCATCTATTAAGTGATAAGTACCTTGCATCAAAATGTATACATTATAATGCGAAGGTGGCGTTGGCACATGCTCTATGAATGAGCTAAGATAATAATTTTTGCCTGAAGCCGTCACTAGCTTCGGTATGTTATCGAAGGATGTTTCCACACCTACATCACCTTTAACTGGGTCAATTGCTACCACTTCAATAGGAAGCAGGAAGTTTTCGTTTGCAAAATCTCTTGTTATCTTGCTCGAACAAGACTTGCATTCGCATTCTTTGCTAAAATCAAAATCAAAACTATCGAAGGTTAAAACCTTTCTATGTTGGTCGAAGGTCCCACAGGCACACTTTTCGCGATAGGATAGTTGGAAATTTTCGTAGCACTTAGTGAACGTATAAACAACATTCGCTGGTTCTCCGAAGCGTTTCATTGATCGGGAATACGTTTCTAATTTTTGAAACGGAAACGCTTTCCTTAATGACAAATATTTTTCTCAGTTCATTGTGTTCTCGTGAATCCCCTTTTTCACCATCAGCTTTAGATTTTCTCTTAAGTGGTTTCCGAGGATACCTGCATTTGTCATGACTTTTTCAAAAAAATTAGTCGATGCGTTCAAGACTGAATCATAGTGGCAGGTGTTCATCAACTGTACCTGTAATCCGTCTGAAAACTTAGCCAAGGCGGGCTGTTTTGAATATCGTGTATTCTCATAAATTTTCTGTTTTGAAGCCCGACTATAGTTGTAATTTTTTTGGTTCACTAAGGGAGACATCGGTTCCCTTCTAGTAGGGTTCAAATTCCTCCAATTCTCGACCTTACGGGTTTTTTCGTCGAAAATTGTATCTTTTAGGTACTTATCGTGTCCTGGTTCAACTACTGCGACCTCATCTGTGAACCAAGTAATGTCGTTTGAATGATGTAGCATTAAAAAAAATTATATAAGCAAAACCATGCCAAATGATCCGACAGTTTTTCTATATAACCAAAGGTTTCTGAGCTACTATGCTTTAAATAAAGATTGTGTCATAATCAGGGCCGGGTTAAGGCTTGTGGGGGCCCAAAAGCCAAGTAGCATGTGGGGCCCTTTCCAGTTGTCAAAATTTCAATAAAGAAACATGTCATACAAAAATCTAAGTTGAAGAAAGGTTATAGAAGGATTGTTTTGTTTTAATTTGTTTTATTTTTTAAGTGTCCCGATTTTTTGTTTGTTTCGTTGGTCATTGGAGGTGAACTATTGTGGGCTTTTTTAAGTAGCAAAATATGCCTCAACGTTTGAAGACGAAGGTGTGTCGGATACGTTCACGTTGATGTACTTGGACACTCTTGTCCACAAACAGATGGAGCGGCACAACTGCTTGATTAATAACTCAACTTTATTGCTCTTCAGAAAGTTTGGAATTTTTCCAGGCACTATTTCTTTGTCCGATTGTAGTTCAATTGCTTTAGGTTTTTAGATCTAAAAATTATCTTTACGAAGTGACTGTTATCAAGTCTAATTATTGTTTGAAAATCAGTGGTTTCGGATTGGTTTTATATTGCTAGGAGCATGGCAGCGTTGTATTCATCGACTGACTCAAACCTTGTGAACGTCTTTATTACAGCCAACAATAATCCGGTTCCACAATCGAGAATAATTTCGTTCGGGTACATTGATTTTCTCACAAAAAACGATCGCAACCAGCATTCGATGGAAAAGGCGTCATTTTTTTGAGATAACATCTGCACGATCGGAACTGAGCGGTGGTCTTCTACATATAACATAATGCTATAGAAAAATGTCGCAATTTTTGGTGCAACAATTTCGCCCTTGCCGAAATGCAAATTTTTAACTATGCCACTATGCTCACTGTAGCGTCCACAGTGATTATCGTATTCATTTTTTTTTACAGAAAACAAACCAGAAAAAACGAGAATTCGTACGGATGTGATACGGCTGTACACAAAAATAAGGGGGGTATGTGAAAATTACGTCGTGTCTGTTGTTGTTGTTGAAGTTTGGTGATGGGAATGGTGATGCCAATGCTTACGTCTGATCCACATAGAAAAATAACGACGGAGTAATTTTTCTTGACGTACTCCCAGCGTTCTTTAATTGGTCTCTAAAGTCATCTATTAAGTGATAAGTACCTTGCATCAAAATGTATACATTATAATGCGAAGGTGGCGTTGGCACATGCTCTATGAATGAGCTAAGATAATAATTTTTGCCTGAAGCCGTCACTAGCTTCGGTATGTTATCGAAGGATGTTTCCACACCTACATCACCTTTAACTGGGTCAATTGCTACCACTTCAATAGGGAGCAGGAAGTTTTCGTTTGCAAAATCTCTTGTTATCTTGCTCGAACAAGACTTGCATTCGCATTCTTTGCTAAAATCAAAATTAAAACTATCGAAGGTTAAAACCTTTCTATGTTGGTCGAAGGTCCCACAGGCACACCTTTCGCGATAGGATAGTTGGAAATTTTCGTAGCACTTAGTGAACGTATAAACAACATTCGCTGGTTCTCCGAAGCGTTTCATTGATCGGGAATACGTTTCTAATTTTTGAAACGGAAACGCTTTCCTTAATGACAAATATTTTTCTCAGTTCATTGTGTTCTCGTGAATCCCCTTTTTCACCATCAGCTTTAGATTTTCTCTTAAGTGGTTTCCGAGGATACCTGCATTTGTCATGACTTTTTCAAAAAAATTAGTCGATGCGTTCAAGACTGAATCATAGTGGCAGGTGTTCATCAACTGTACCTGTAATCCGTCTGAAAACTTAGCCAAGGCGGGCTGTTTTGAATATCGTGTATTCTTATAAATTTTCTGTTTTGAAGCCCGACTATAGTTGTAATTTTTTTGGTTCACTAAGGGAGACATCGGTTCCCTTCTAGTAGGGTTCAAACTCCTCCAATTCTCGACCTTACGGGTTTTTTCGTCGAAAATTGTATCTTTTAGGTACTTATCGTGTCCTGGTTAAACTACTGCGACCTCATCTGTAAACCAAGTAATGTCGTTTGAATGATGTAGCATTAAAAAAAATTATATGAGCAAAACCATGCCAAATGATCCGACAGTTTTTCTATATAACCAAAGGTTTCTGAGCTACTATGCTTTAAATAAAGATTGTGTCATAATCAGGGCCGGGTTAAGGCTTGTGGGGGCCCAAAAGCCAAGTAGCATGTGGGGCCCTTTCCAGTTGTCAAAATTTCAATAAAGAAACATGTCATACAAAAATCTAAGTTGAAGAAAGGTTATAGAAGGATTGTTTTGTTTTAATTTGTTTTATTTTTTAAGTGTCCCGATTTTTTGTTTGTTTCGTTGGTCATTGGAGGTGAACTATTGTGGGCTTTTTTAAGTAGCAAAATATGCTTTAACGTTTGAAGACGAAGGTGTGTCGGATACGTTCACGTTGATGTACTTGGACACTCTTGTCCACAAACAGATGGAGCGGCACAACTGCTTGATTAATAACTAAACTTTATTGCTCTTCAGAAAGTTTGGAATTTTTCCAGGCACTATTTCTTTGTCCGATTGTAGTTCAATTGCTTTAGGTTTTTAGATCTAAAAATTATCTTTACGAAGTGACTGTTATCAAGTCTAACTATTGTTTGAAAATCAGTGGTTTCGGATTGGTTTTTTTATTGCTAGGAGCATGGCAGCGTTGTATTCATCGACTGACTCAAACCTTGTGAACGTCTTTATTACAGCCAACAATAATCCGGTTCCACAATCGAGAATAATTTCGTTCGGGTACATTGATTTTCTCACAAAAAACGATCGCAACCAGCATTCGATGGAAAAGGCGTCATTTTTTTGAGATAACATCTGCACGATCGGAACTGAGCGGTGGTCTTCTACATATAACATAATGCTATAGAAAAATGTCGCAATTTTTGGTGCAACAATTTCGCCCTTGCCGAAATGCGAATTTTTAACTATGCCACCCGTAGCGTCCACAGTGATTATCGTGTGGCCCGAATTTTTTTTTTTTGTACATATAAAAATCCAGCTAAAATTACAGAAAAGTTTGTGTTAGAAGTTAGCCGAGAGGTGTCGTACCCAAATTACGCAACGATAAAAATCTCGATTTCAACCCCCCCCCCCCCCCCCCCCCCCTATGTAACAATAAGTAGCGTTCATTAAGAGGCCCTTTTCTTAAATTTCGTAACGATAAACAACCAGACCCCCCATCAATTTGTAATTTGGAAACGATAGTATAATTATGTACATACCTCAACTACAACCCCCTTCCCAATATCCAACAATAAGTAACTGACCCCCCCTCCCCCTGTTTTATGCGTTACGCTATTTGTGCACGACGTCTAAGCAGGTATAAGTGACTATTTTAGTGTAAAAGTTAAGACACCTCCCACTTATCACTATCTACTCATTTTAACTTTTTGTTGATGAAAGAACAGTCATTCTTATATTTGTTTAAACCTCTTCAAAGGTGTTTTAGCGTTTTGAATTGTTTACTATTTACGAAACTTACTTGTTCATCCAACCAGTAATGGATACCGGCGTCAAGCCACGCAGAAAAAGCCTATCCAAGCAGAAAACCGATTAGCCGAGACACGAACCACAATTTTGGTAATAAGAAGCGACATCTGGTGACAATCAAGGTAACTCGCGGTATGCCTTTAGATGATGTCCGAGACACAAACCATAATTTTGGTCGTTGCGAGCGACATCTGCTAGCAACCTGCGCAATCGAAATCGGTTGCCTCTTTTACAATGCCTTGAAGCATTAAGCCTGTATACGAACCCTAATTCGTGAGGCTAGAAAGTAACATCTGATTACAAACTGAGGCGCAAAACCCAAGATTACATCCAGTTACGCACTAAAAGCCGGTTCAAGCGGAAAATTGTTCATATTAGCAAATAGATTTCTAATTGATATTAAATTAAATTTTATTAGTTATGGTAGCTTTGAAACAATTCAAATCTTTATTATAATATTAACTTTCGAAAGCTTTGCCAGAGATGTTCTCTGTTAGTTATTTTCCGACTCATATTGAACAATTCTATAAGTCTCATTCTGTCAGGGATACCATCTCGTCGGAGTTATAAATCATGACACCCTTTTTCGGAAAAAAATAGTAGGAGGGTGGTATCCAAGACACGACCGCATAGTTGACGTAGGACTACAATAATTTTATATTTTTATTTTGAAGCTATGTTTGATTTTAAGCTCGTTTTACTTTTGTAGTTTGCTTGATTTATTTTAATCAATTTAAGCTCAACATCTTCCAAAAGGAAGGTATTTTTGGTTCAGGTGGTAATATCAAGTATCTAGGTCGTCAGCCCAAATTCATCAAGAGACACCTCAAACGCCTTGGAACTAAAACTAGTTTATTGTTGACCATTTCTACGGTTAAGGTAGTCTTTCCCATTCAAATAGTCAAAGAGTCATGAAAAAAGAACCGTTCATTATTGACATGGTTCGATCTTGGCAACAGAAAAAATTCTGGCGTGTTGCCAGAATCTAATGGGGTCTGTATTTTGATTATTTCTTTACAGCACTCTATCTTAGAAGAAAAAATATTCTGTCTAACATTCATAATGGTCCAGAAACCAAATTTCGGGGGAAATTTGGGTCTAGAGCTCTAAAGCAATGTTTTAGAGAAAAAATTTTTTTACAAAGTTGCTTTAAATTATTGGAGCTATAAAATTGTAGAACAGGGATTTCTATCTACAAAAACAAAAAAGTTAGATAGTTGATAGCATCAAAAATTTTGGTCACCCTAATTTTTGATACTTTTTCAATTAGCGCTTTATCATATGTAACAACTTTGTAAAAGAAAGTTTTTCTCTAAAATATTGCTATAGAGCTCTAGATCCAAATTTTCCCCCTAAATTTGGTTTCTTTTGGAAGAAGAAGAAGGAGAAGACAATTCAAACGGCAATTCGATTGTGTTCCACGCCCCACTGTGCGTCAACAGCGGCAATGTAGTTTTCAATTGGCTTGACTGCACAAAAATGAATTTCGAGTTTTTCTGCACTGCTAGACGACAAGTAACCAGCGCTCTGTTCGTCATTGCTCGGCGCAGTACTGTTGCCTGTGCCATCATATTCTCCTTCAAGACATCAGTTTTATTATCATTAACATATTTATTAACAGCAAAACGTAATACTGTCTGATAGTGGAGGTGGTTACGAACTTTCCGAAAAAGCTTCACCTTCAAGACATCAAAATAGTCTAGGCTCATGGAAGCTAACATTAATTGACCTCTTGGGACGGGGAGATTCTGTCAAATGTTTTTTTTGCCACTGCTATACAGGATATCACAGCAGGCAGTTGGTGTCTATTCATGAAGTCTGTGCCAGGCGTGCTCGCATATGATTGGTAAATTGTTGGTGAAAATTCGACCTTGAAACTTTTATTCAATTTTCACTGTTTAACAATGAAGTGATAATGAAAATTGAAGAATCACAAAATTGTCCATCATTTTATCAATCCAACGACATATTGGTTATTGTGATCCATCATGTGGTTACATCAGTATTAACGTTTGAAATCTTTCATTCCGACGTTACACCTTGGGTTTTCTTTTTCGCAGAATGCATCTCGATATAGTGCGGTTAGGTTTTTAGTAGTCCTACGTCAAAAATTGATCTAAACCAATTTTGTTATCTACGAGGAATAAATAAATATAACACGTTATAAGTGGTTTGCACTTTGAATTCCCCAACATTCTCATTTATTTAACTGTCTCAGACAAATTTTTTCAAACAATTTTGAATAGTTAGGCGTTACCAAAAAAACAATTTTGATGATTTACAGCTTATGAAGCTACCATTGGGCGGATGGCAGCTGAACTAAAAATTGTTTCCGGGCAATAAATACTTCAATAATGTAGTACACTTGAACAGCTTCAAGTTAAAGTTAACAATTGCCAGATGTTCAACGATGTCAACCGCTAGACTACCGTTATGCATGTTCGTCTCATCACATAAATTAGCGAAGCAACGAAAATGTGCTCTAATTCCGTATCATTACTTCTTATGAGATAGGTCAACAAGTTTAGTTTAGTTTAGCTCACCTGTACAAAGTTGTCGAATTCATCTATCGTTACGAAACTGTAAAGATATTGTTAGCTACTGTTTTGACATAGAACTACGTCTTTCAATATGCCCAATTTCAAATGCTAATAAATCGGTTAGTTTTCGATGGTTTTTCTCCGTTTTTGCAGCAATAGATTCGAAAATCTTCTACGATTTTTCACAATTGCAGAAATTATAATTTTATTATTCAAACTGTTATACTATTGAAAGTTGTCAAGCCTTGTCAAAATGAAAAATTCTGATTGCTTTCCAAGCACGGTCGACAGAAATATAGACCTTGTAATTGGGAATATACTATATGGCCCATATAAGAGCCTGTTCCAGTTGAAACTGCTCATATTATTTCCAGACAGCGACAACAGCAGTTCTTCTTTAGCAGCAGCAGTGCAACGGACAGCTGTGGCATGGCACATCAACGGCACCACCCCAGATATGTTCTGCATACCCTGGCCCATCACCATGTCAAATATGGGGCTTGAAAGCAGGGTCTGAGCCGAGCTATTGATTTTTAAATATGTCACATTTTGTACCAGCAAACTTGAAAAAGTAATTCAAAAATTTTTATATGAAACATGAAAAAACACATCAACGGCGCCACCCCAGATATGTTTTGCATACCCTGGCCCATCACCATGTCAAATATGAGGCTTGAAAGCAGGGTCTAAGCCGAGCTATTGATTTTTAAATATGTCACATTTTGTACCACCAAACTTGAAAAAGTAATTCAAAAATTTTTATATGAAACATGAAAAACCACATCAACGGCACCACCCCAGATATGTTCTGCATACCCTGGCCCATCACCATGTCAAATATGGGGCTTGAAAGCGGGGTCTGAGCCGAGCTATTGATTTTTAAATATGTCACATTTTGTACCAGCAAACTTGAAAAAGTAATTCAAAAATTTTTATATGAAACATGAGAAAACACATCAACGGCACCACCCCAGATGTGTTTTGCAACACATCAACGGCACCACCATAGATATGTGCTGCATACCCTGGCCCATCACCATGTCAAATATGAGGCTTGAAAGCAGGGTCTGAGCCGAGCTATTGATTTTTAAATATGTCACATTTTGTACCACCAAACTTGAAAAAGTGATTCAAATTTTTTTATATTAAACATGAAAAAACACATCAACGGCACCACCCCAGATATGTTCTGCATACCCTGGCCCATCACCATGTCAAATATTAGGCTTGAAAGCAGGGTCTGAGCCGAGCTATTGATTTTTGAATATGTCACATTTTGTACCACCAAACTTGAAAAAGTAATTCAAATTTTTTTATATGAAACATGAAAAAACACATCAACGGCACCACCCCAGATATGTTCTGCATACCCTGGCCCATCACCATGTCAAATATGAGGCTTGAAAGCAGGGTCTGAGCCGAGCTATTGATTTTTAAATATGTCACATTTTGTACCGCCATACTTGAAAAAGTGATTCAAAAATTTTTATATGAAACATGAAAAAACACATCAACGGCACCACCCCAGATATCTTCTGCATACCCTGGTCCATCACCATGTCAAATATGAGGCTTGAAAGCAGGGTCTGAGCCGAGCTATTGATTATTAAATATGTCACATTTTGTACCAGCAAACTTGAAAAAGTAATTCAAAAATTTTTATATGAAACATGAAAAAACACATCAACGGCACCACCCCAGATATGTGCTGCATACCCTGGTCCATCACCATGTCAAATATGAGGCTTGAAAGCAGGGTCTGAGCCGAGCTATTGATTTTTAAATATGTCACGTTTTGTACCAGCAAACTTGAAAAAGTAATTCAAAAATTTTTATATGAAACATGAAAAAACACATCAACGGCACCACCCCAGATATGTTCTGCATACCCTGGCCCATCACCATGTCAAATATGGGGCTTGAAAGCAGGGTCTGAGCCGAGCTATTGATTTTTAAATATGTCACATTTTGTACCAGCAAACTTGAAAAAGTAATTCAAAAATTTTTATATGAAACCTGAAAAAACACATCAACGGCACCACCCTAGATATGTTTTGCATACCCTGGCCCATCACCATGTCAAATATGAGGCTTGAAAGCAGGGTCTGAGCCGAGCTATTGATTTTTAAATATGTCACATTTTGTACCACCATACTTGAAAAAGTAATTCAAAAATTTTATATGAAACATGAGAAAACACATCAACGGCACCATGTCAAATATGAGGCTTGAAAGCAGGGTCTGAGCCGAGCTATTGATTATTAAATATGTCACATTTTGTACCGCCATACTTGAAAAAGTGATTCAAAAATTTTTATATGAAACATGAAAAAACACATCAACGGCACCACCCCAGATATGTGCTGCATACCCTGGCCCATCACCATGTCAAATATGATGCTTGAAAGCAGGGTCTGAGCCGAGCTATTGATTTTTAAATATGTCACATTCTGTACCGCTACACCTAAAAAAGTTATCTAAAAATGCTCTTGGTTTTGTGAGAACTCCTCCCAGTCGTCGAACCAGCTAATAAAGTTGGTAATTAATCTCACAAAAAATGTAGATTAATGAAAAATACTGTCTTAAACCAAGTCCTAACAAAACTCTTTCCTAAAAAATCTATGTCTGTAGTCATTACTGTTATAAGATATCTCGGAGGTTTTCGTCCATGCTAATTTTCATAACTGAGGTTTTCGTCCATACTAAGTTCCATCACTGAGGTTTTCATCCCTGGAATATCCTACTCTTTCCACCAGGTTGCGTTAGCCTATATGAATGCTTTCGACCTCTACGTGCAATGAAAAAAGGTGATCAATGGTAAGGGAGTACGGGGCATTATAGTCACGGAAATGGGTACCTGCTTTTTTCAAAATTATCTCAACATCTAGCTTCAAGTTCACAGCCGCTGGTAAGTCAATTATATTGTCTGCCTGCCATATAGATAAGTGACTTTTCACCTACGCACACTAGCAAACGTGTAAAGTTGCTGCTGTTTTCTCCTAACTGTAAATTATCCCATATAGTTTTTTCTACTTTTTACCACTCTTTCACTATTTTTTGTCGATTACGTTCAGCAGCTTTTCCCGATTCTTGGTCACGGATGAAAAGTGTATGCAAGACCGAGTTTGAAACAAACAATAGGTGTCCAACTGGATATTTGTCCTGCTGCTCAAAACGTAGTTGCGATTGCCTATAACGGGTAGCCGCGAAGGCAGCTCGACTGCGCAGGGTCCTAGAACGTCACTGTGAGGCTTTCGTCGGCGGACGGAAACCTGACACTAAGAGCACAGCTGAATGCCACCACAGATAGACGCGTGGCGACCGCAAAGGAAATTCAAAGTGTGTTGCTTTTGTACCTCCAAGACTTGGCGCAGGTTTTGACATGGGAACACGTATTGACGTGGGACTACGTCTTTGTTTTCTATACTGAGATGCATTCTGTAAAATAGGAAATGCAACTGGCAAATGTTACGTCAGATTTCAAACGATAATTTCAGCACAAGCACATGATGGATAACAATAACTAATATATTGTTGGATAGATAAAATGTGTAACAATTTTATAATATGCTAATCATCATTATTATTTCACTGCTCAACGGTGAAAATTGACAAAAAGTTACAAGGAAATTTACGCGAACAATTGACCAATCACACGCGAGCATTCCTAGCACAGACGATGTGAATGGACACCAACCATTCCCTGTGATATTTTCCGTTTCAATATAAAAAAAATGGACAGAGTTTCCCCGTCCCAACAGGTCAGTTTAAGTTTGCTTCCATGAACTTAGACTAATTTGAAGTCTCGAAGGTAAATATTTTTCGAAAGCCTGCTGTCAGAGCCTAATTAAAACAGATGTTTTGAAAGAAAACATGCTGGTAAAAGCAACAATACCGTACACAGTATAATATACATATTATGTGGAGCAGAGCGCCGCTGGTCTCTCATCGTCTATCATTGCAGTGGTACACAATTCTATTTCCGTGAAATCAAGGAAAAACTGCAATGCTGCTGCATTGATAGTGATTAAAAGTTTAACTCATGAATATGATTACCTTAAAAAAAACATAAACTACTCAACAAGAATTGAGCATTTTTGCAACGGTCATAAGATTTTTTTTTGCATTTTATCTTCGATGTTCACTGAATAATCATGATCGAAAGAGTAGATTTCTGAAAATACAAATTTATATAAGCTTAAGAGCCAGCGAATGCTTCTGAATATTTTGTCGATTCACAAGAATCTATTCAGAATCTTTTTCCACATTTCAACATTTTTTGTTTTCAACTTAACAAATAATATTCTTACGTATACTAGCTGTCTTCGTAATACAGTGAATGTGATTGTTGGCAAATGAAAAAAAAAAAAAAACAGAAATTAACCATTTCGAACTTTAACTTCCTTGTTATTGTTGATTGTTATGATTTTTCGCTGGAACTTGTTGATAATTTTCAACTCAACTCATCTGCTTATGTTTCCCTATGAGTGAACCTATGTAGCGGCTTCGAAATTATTTTTATAATGAGATTTATATAATAAATTTAATTCGATCAGAGTTTAATAACACAAAAACATGTATTATAATAACGTAAATATTGTTGGATTTGGTTTATGAGGAAATAGAGTTAATTCTGATTCAAACGCATTGCGAGAAATTCTTTGTGCTTCTTCAATAACAACGACACGCTTGTGCCTTGTTAAAGAAATGTTGTTCGCACAAAGAAACCTTACACAACATCGTTGAGTGTAATCGAAGTTCTTTCGAGTATTGTTCAATATGTTTCTAAAAAAAATTTATAGGGAGTCTGCATATAAAAAAATACTAATTCACAGAACAAACGAACTGTTGCTGTCTGCAGATTCTGTAACAATTGTTACTAAAAATCCTTCTAATTATAGTGTTTCTCCCACGTCACCATTCCATACAACCCTAGGGCTGTATACCTTGTAGTATTTCTTCATTATACGTACATTCTGTGAAAACAAAAATGAGCATGTAACGTTTTTGGAATAGCTCTCACACAACTGTAGCGAATTAAATAATTAATTTATCGTTGAAAAGCTAAAACACACAAAATTTTTATAGAATGCTATTTATCACTACCACACACCACATGACAAAAATTACGAAAAATTTTCAAGATCAAATTTTCCATACACAATCCATGCCTTTGGTGAATTTTTCTAACACAGATATCAAAAAGGTAGATGAAACGGTTCCGGGCGCAGCACAGTGCGTTAAATTTATGGTAACAAGGGACAAAACTGCATAATTTTGCATAGGTCTTATAAGATTCACTGAATTGCACAAGTGTCCCAAACACCAACTTGTTAATCCTCTAGCAGAAACTGACAAAAGTTACCTTAATACGATTATAACAGAAAAAAAATCTGAATGTTTTTTCGTTATTAATATTCATTTATTTACCTGAGTAATACACGTGCATACTTATATGTATCTTGCTGTAAAGTCAAGGTCGTATCGTAAAAAAAACCTTTCACTGCAGTTAACCCATTTCAATCTGCCGGTTTGTATGTAATCGACGTTGTCCTACGAAAATCAAAAAAAGGTCCAACATTCGCAAGAGCTAGCATTTAAGGTTTGTGGAACCTGTTTCTCTGCCTCTCAAAGTAGCTTTTGATACAAATGTCAGATTTGTAGGATTTGGTAATTTTTCCAACGACTTGATTGAACATTTTGAATTAACGATGTTTTGTATTACCAAACATTTTGAACTTGAATAGAAATAGATTACACAAACCTTAATTGATGCCATTTGTTTCAAGATTCGATTATACGTATTTTTTGTGTAACAGAGAAAAATTGTAAGTGCCAATTTCAATAATTCTGAAGAACTATTTTTACGCACTGACGTTTGTTTCCGTTTCCACTCACTACGCGTGTCAGAAACGTCAAAAACTTGTACAAATACACTCAAAAAATGGTAGAAAGTTACACTCACATAAAAATAGTAAAAGGGTGGTATCAAAGACACGACCGCATGACTTGGCACTACGGTATTTTTCTATATTTTCTATCTAACAGTCCTTTTCTATTTACTGAAACATTAGAGCGCTTTGAACAATAATTATTATAAATAAAATAGTATAAGGGTATCCAAGACACGACCGCATAGTTGACGAAGGACTATAATAGTTTTATATTTCCTTTTGGAGCTCTGTTTGATTTGAGCTCGTTTCACATGTGCCAAAAAACGAGCGGTTTCTTGATTGATTTTAACCAATTAAGGCTCAACATCATCCGGAGAAAGGTATTTTGGTTCTTTTTGTTGCCGAAGCGGAAACCGGAGATATGACTAGAATATGTTTCGGTAATATAATGATCATGATCAAAGCAGAACTATGCCTCTAATTACTCGGGTGGTACCATCAAGTATCTAGGTCTACTAGGAACTAAAACTAGTTTTTTCTACTGTTAAGGTCGTCTTTGGCCACTTAAAATGTAAAAGAAGTCATGAAAATAGAAGCGTTCATTTTTGGCATGGTTCGATTTTGGCAACAGAAAAAATTCTGGCATTTTGCCAAAATCTAACGAGTTCTGTATTTTGATTATTTATTTGCAGCACTCTATTTATATTCTCTTTAACATTTCATTAACATTAATGAATACCTTTCATTTTAATACAGTCAATTTTCTTTAATACGCGAAAAGGCAACCTTCCATAAAATAATAAATTGAGTACGATATAGTAGAAATTAAACTTGCTTCTATATCTATTTGTCTTGTGGAAGATGGCTCACTCGCCGATTACAAAGCGGCAAAGATGTCACTTTTTTGCAGTTACAAGCTCGTGGAAAAAATATCGCACGAGTACAAGTAAGGTTATGGAAAGTAATATTTTCCTGTAGATAATGTAGATAATGCAAAAAAAAAAATGAAAAATGCAAATACAAATGTCGGAACTCTAATATCAAGAAAAAATGAATTTGATTTTCCTCTATACCGCTACCACGGGGTGCAACTAGGATTGTCATATTGAATTCATTTAGCTTTCAAAATATAATCATCAGTACACTGCCGCGCATAGCATGTCAGTCCCACTTGCATTTTCAGCAAGCCGAGAAAAACGCGTTTTTATATGATTTTATAACATTGCTTCTTACGAGATGGGACAATATGTTTGGATGTTTTCCAGCAGTTTTTCAGAACAAAGTTGTTGAGCTCATCAATTGTTACGAAACTATGCATTGTTTGCTACCATTCACGCGTAATAACTCAATTTTACTGAAAATGCAAATGGGACTGACTTGCTATGCGCGGCAGTACAGCTCGTTTAACTACCTATTCAAAGATCTGTACGGAACATTTTGGTTTTCTATTATCTTTTAAATACCCTATATCTAGTTATTTTAATAAATCTGAGAAAAACAGAGTGTAGAGTTCAGAAATAAACAACGCATTTCAACTGTACAGTGCACCAAATTTATATACCTTGCTATCTGCCTCTACCGACACGTACAGACCACCCCGGCGGCGTAGTTCTACTGCACTGATAGACGACGAGTGGCCAGCGCTCTATTCACACATTGCTCGGTACAGTATTGTTTCCTGTGTCAGCATGTTTTCCTTCAAGGCATCAGTTTTAATAACAGTCTAACAGCAGATCGTTAAACTGTCTGATAGAAGAGGTTGTTACGAACTTTCCGAAAAAGCTTCACCTTCAAGACATCAAAATAGTCTAGGCTCATGGAAGCAAAAATTAGTTGACCTATTGGGACGGGGTGATTCTGTCAATTTTTTTTTCTGGCTCTGCTATACAGTATATCACAGCAGGCAGTTGGTGTCTACTCATGAAGTCTAGGCCAGGCGTGTTCGCATGTGATTGGTACATTGTTCGTGAAAATTCGGCCTTGAAACTTTTATGAAATTTTCACTGTTTGACAATGAAATGATAATGATAACTGAAGAATCACAAAATTGTCCATCATTTTATCAATCCAACGACATATTGATTATTGTGACCCTTCATGTGGTTACATCAGTATCAACGTTTGAAATCTTTCATTCCGACGTTACATCTTGGTTTTAGTTTTCACAGAATGTATCTCGATATAGTGCGGTTAGACGTAGTCCTACGTCAAAATATGAATGTAACCTTATTTATATTGGCATCTCCACTTCGCAGATATTCGAATTAGAGAAGCATTTGTTTGTAGCTTGTAATGAAAAGACAAACATTAGGATTAGCAAATTCGGTGTATTCTTCCTTTCTCAGTAGGCAGCAAATACGAATTCAACTAGCCACTTCAATTACAACACTTTGAGGCACCAAAAGGTGATTCTTGTTCTCTGGTTACTCCTGCCAGAATTCCAGTCATTTTAGTACTTTTGTAGTCCACACCAGCATTACGGGTGAAACCTGGCACGAGATGACTGGTACTATTTTGTCTTTCCTCCTTTCAACGGCTAGCACCTAGCGTCCATATGTCACTGGTACGGTTTTGGAATGTGAATGATGGGGTGAAATGTTCAAATGGTACCTTATATATCAAGGAATTAAGAAGAATAGGAAATGGTAAAGAAAGTAAAAAATCATCGGAAACAGAAAGTGACCTCGAGTAAAACAACAACAACAACAACAAATCGTTTACAAAGTCAGATTGGTTGTATCCGTTAGTGTCGGCTGTGCTTGAGAAGAGGCTGCTCGGTATGATTTAGACAATTGATGTTATTTACCGATTTTCCAAAAGTGTATCTCAAACAATGGTTGGTTAACGACTGGACAAATGCGTACCAGCAGTACACCCGCACTAGTTGGCATAAGATAAACCCCAGTGTGGTCCATAGCATAATGCCCAGCAACTCTTATCCCGACCTCCACGTAATACCGACTGGGATACGAGCAACCAAGGGAAAATCAGTGAGAACTTGGTCGTAGGCTGACAGAAAAGGGAGAGCTTTTCTCCTTGAAGAGCAGCTTGCCCATAGGCGTAACCAGAGGGGGGCCGTTAAAGCACTTAGTTGTTGACATTGGTGCAGAATTTTGTTTTCAATAACTCTAATAGCACAAAACGACATTTTTAGCCCATAGAAACATCTGTGTAAAGTATGAGTCAGATAAAAAATAATTGATTGAAATGCTTGCCCTATGTTGCGTGGAATTGCACAGATTTTTCAGTTGATTTATCAAGGACATTGCAGCGGCAAAAGTACCGTGCAAATCCGCCTGCCCCAACTAGCTTGGAGTATTGGTACCGAGCTGTGACAATTCCTTACCTTGATTCTCTTGTAACCTCACTGGAAACACGGTTCGGTGAAGATAGTGCACCTGCCTTTGCGTTGTCCTTGCTGCATCCCGCTAACGTAATACACATGTCGTTGGAAGAGTTCAAGCGCTAAACCGAAAGTTTTGTAATTTTTTACGAAGTTGACAATTTTGTTGGAGAGGTGGAAGTTTGGTATCAACATTGCAGCAGCATGAGAGCAGACCGTGAGAACTTGGAAGAGCTGGATCTTATAGACCTGCTAGCCGAAAACCCGTTCAGCACATTACGTCGGGTGAAAACCTGGCTGGGGTCAACAATGGTTGAACAGCGGTTGAGTGCTCTCTGCTTGCTGAGTGTTCATTGGCAATCGGCAAACAATAATCGTGAAAAGACACATGAACCGCCTCCGGAACATTGACGTTTGATGCCCGAAGATTTGATTGAGAATCTTGACTGTGTCTTCAAACTTCACGTCCTTGGGAAGCTTTGACAGGACGTAGTTGAGATAGCGGCTGTGCGAATGGGTGTTCAGTAGACTGGGACACGGTTATATGGGTAAAAAGCGATGGTATTATTTTTTCGCTCTCATACACTTTTCGTGTTCCTTTTGGGTCCTATAACAACCGTGTAACTTTTCAGATCAATCGGTGAAACTATTTTCAAAGTTTCCATACAATTTTATATGGGAAAATTCATTTTTTCAAAACTTATTCTCTAGAGATATCCAGTTGGCTCCTAAAATTATATCAATACATGATATTTGTAGGAAATTTTCCTAGGAAGAACTCCTCTGAAGAACGTAAAGCGCTACGTAAGCGTAATGCTTGTAGAAAAAGTTATTCGTCCCAAACTGATTGAATATCTGACGAACGGCTCACCATTGAATTTTCCAGCAACACTGCTACAGCATGCTGCTATTGCAAACTTGCTCAAGAATGAGAAATAATTTTGCATAGAAGTAAGCTTGAAAGTGTAAGTTTTGCTCATAGTGTCTTCGGAGAAGCCTCCAAGATAAATTTTAAACAATATCATTTCTTATCACATGATTGAATTTGCAACAGCAGCATGCTGCAGCAGTATTGCTAGTAAAATTCAATGGTGAGCCGTTCGTCAGACATTTGAACAGGCCTTCCAAGAAATTAGGAAACACTTTTGATTCTCATAAACTCTTGCATTACTTTCCCATGGATAGGACTATTCTTGTCCATGCATGTTCCTCGAATTAGGAATAAATCGCTACATTCCGTTCTCACAGACAGGTTCTGAAATAATAGCCGCGCGTGTTTGATTAATAAGCATTTTTCAATGCACTTAGCAATTCTACTTATTTCATGAGAACGAAACGATGACGGCCACATGGCAAGTAACCTAAAATAATAATAAGAATAATAATAATAAATACCGAACGTATTTTCGATTGAGTAAATAACGAGTGTGTGTCCACGAGCAAATTAAGCGAGACAGAGAAAATACGAGTAAATAGCTAAGTAATTAGAAGTGTTAGGATTGACAAGGACAGGACGAAGAACTGGACAAGAGAATTGTTTCTCTCCGACTCTTTTTGGTAGGGTAAAATAAAGTTTGGAGTTAACTAATAAAACATTCGATTTCCAAAGTAGAATCAGTGCGGATGTTTCAATTCCCGGCACTTACAGGGACTCTTGGTGCTTATCACAAGTCCCTGGCAAAGCTAAGTCTTTGCACATTCAATTAGTTTGGAGTGAATAAATTTTTGTACAAGCATTGTAGCGTCTTATGGTCTTCAGAAGAGTTTTTCCTAGGAAAATTTCCAACAAATATTGAGTATCGATATATTTTTAGGAGCCAACTGGACATCTCTAGAGAATAAGTTTTGAAAAAGTGGATTTTGTTATATGAAATCGTATGGAAACTTTCAAAATCGGGCGCAAAAATATAGTTCCACCGATCGATCTGAAAAGTTACACGATTGTTATAGGACCCATAAGGAACACGAAAAGTACATGGGAGCTGGAATTTATTTTTTGTCCCACCCTAGTGTCCAGCTTCCAGAGAAGTAGGCGTACCTTTGCCGCATCATTCAGCTGGCCTGCATCGTTCTCGAAGAGGTCCTGGTAGTGGTTAAATCAGCGTCCGGACGTAACTCCGTTTTCTTAGTTGAAGACAAACTCGGTGATATTCCAGCATCTGCTCCGGGGTTTGAAACCGAGGCTGCTGTAAAAGTTAGGCCATCTTGAGAATCATATCTTGAATTCGCGGTTGCGGCTGCTGATCAACTCTATCTTCTGCCATGTTCGTAGATTCTTGAGATCCTCGTCTCCAAAATGATAAGTCCAAAGGTTCAAATGAACTAAAGAGTTTTTACTAAAGAACATCTATTTATTTTCAAGGTTGGACACAGAATAATCAAATTTTCCACTCTGAGTACAACTTTTCACTGGTTGCCTTGATGTAACAATCACTAAACACTAGTATTTATTTCTATTTTCCAAAATATCATTTTTTTACTTCTAAATTTTTTTTGGAACTTCCCCTATTCGGAATTATGGCTACACCCAGGCAAGCTGAGCGTCTGATCCCCAGGTTAGGGGTGGTTCAAACAGCGACTGATCCGGTGCGGACGGCTGAACTATGAAATGCGGTGTCTCGCCAGCTACACCCAAGGCGACAGCCCCGTCGCGAGACTAGGCATCGCAGCCCTAGTAAGGCAGCATGCTGAAATAAACATACTACGAACAATCCAAAGAATGATACGAATAAGAACAATCGGATTTTTTTAAGGTGGCAGGGAAATCTGTGAACAGACACCTGAGTAGAGAACTCAGGGTGTGGAGATGAGACTAGGGGAGAGATGCTGAGGTAATTTTCACTCCCCCAAACACGTACTGATCCCTGTCCCGATCCACCAAAACCCCTCCAGTCACTGGTCTTCCCGGAACGACGGTTAAGTATTACGTCGGGGTGTGGCTTTTGTGCGCGATGCACCCTCTTTACTCTTATAACATTCTAGCTCACTACCTCGAGACTGGTAGTTAGCTATCATGGCGTATTGGTGGTTGACCCGGTACGTTGCACGTTGCAACTCCAGGACAATCTGGGAGGCGGCCGCACAGGCCACGCTCCAGATGTCCGGGTCGTCGCACATCCTTCGGACTAGATTGTCCGGAGTAGTGCCAGGCCCGCTCACAGCCATCATGTCTCTCCTCACTCTTACGAAACGGGAGCATACCTAGAAGACATGCTCAGCAGTCTCATCTTCCTCCACGCACTCAGGACACATGGGGGACCCCGCGTGGCCGAACCTGTGCAGATATTGTCTGAAGCAACCATGGCCTGACAGGATATATCCGGTATAAGTCGTTGCGTCCATCTGCCCTTTGTGGAGTTATACCATCCACGCTGCCAGCGGAGCATCTAGAACGACCTTATGGTACCTCGTATGCCCCTTGTGTCACGTTGGTCGAAACACTCCTTGTCCTCCTTGATGGCGATGCTTATAGGCATCATGCTGGAAAAGACACAGATTGCATCGTATGACACCGTACGATCGCTTTGAGGTGATGGTGTTGTCTCCGACTCTGCCACCGCCTGTTGCTCCGGTTTACGGATGTTCACAATCGTGACCTTCGTCTTATGATGCGCAAGCTCCAGTTTCCTGAAGCGCATCCAGTCCTCGACCTTGCGTATACAGTGCGCGGCCGTCAACTCGACCTCCTCAATTGAGTCGCCGTAAACTTCCAGCGTTATGTCGTCTGCAAAGCCGACGATCACAACCCCTACAGGAAACTTTAGTTTCAACACCCCGTCATACATGACGTTCCACAACACCGGACCCAGGATGGAACCTTGCGGAACCCCTTCGGTGATTGGAACGCACTTCTGACCCTCCTCTGTGTTGTAAACCAGTACTCGATTCTGGAAGTAATTTTCCAGAATCTTGTACAGCGACACCGGTACTTGGATGCTCCTGAGCGCGAGCGCTATGGAGTCCCAACTGGCGCTATTGAACGCATTCTTCACGTCAAGCGTGACGATTGCGCAATAGCGTATTCCCCTTCTCTTGCGCTGGAGTGCTATCTCCGCCGTCTTGGTGACGGAGGCGATGGCATCCAGCGTGGACCTGCCCTTCCGGAAGCCGA